>NC_070582.1:5984014-6067703 GCF_027409825.1 Scomber japonicus | reverse complement strand
CTCACTCACTCCCCCTCTCTCTCTCTCTTTCTGTGTCTCCCCCCCCCTCTCTCTCTCTCTCTCTCTCTCTCTCGCTCTCTCTCTCTCTCTCTCTCTCTCTTATACATAAATTATATCACCCCATCATCCATTTTCACCAACATTAAAACTGCTTTTCTTGTAAACTAAGCCCCCGTCTCCGTCTCTGGTGTATAGCGTTACGACGACTCCTTTCTTTCTCTTTTCTATCGAGGATATTGAGATGGAGTCGTGCCAGAGAAGGGGATCAAACTCAGCTTAAAAACACCCGCAGGCCACAATACCGCTTCAGTTAGTTCTTGTTTTTTTTTAAACATTTTTTAAAAACAACATTATTTTAGTGAATCTGGATCGGCACGATAAGCCAGTTCTGATGTTAGGATTAGCACAGTGCAGTTTCAATTTCAGCTTCATCTCCAGCGGGTGTCGTTTTGGGATTAAAGGAAAGGATTTTTTCGTGGGTGAGGTAGGCGTTTGTGGGAGTGTCTCTTCGGGGAGGGTGGGGGGGAGGGGGGGGGTGTGCCTGGTGGTTGTTGGGTAATATGAGGATGAATATACAGTGGAATAAATTGGAAGCAAATGGAGATCCAGCTGGTGTGTCTCGGCCAAGTGAGCACAAAGACACACGAGAATGCAACCCACTACAGGAGGTCCCCATGTCCCAAATTCTTTGTCTGTTCTCCAGCCTCTCGGTTAGCTCACCCCCCCCCCCCCCCCCCCCTTCACCCCCCCAAGCCAATTCCTTAACCTCCTCTAGCCTCCGACAATCCTTTAGAAACATAAGAGAACAGCCTATACAGGATTAAAAGCTCTTAACTCAAGTGAAAAGAAAGACTTAAGTCCAAGATGATGATGGTTGAGATTGTGATTGACACTCAACACCCCCCCCCCCCCAAAAAAAAAACAACAAAAAAACAAAAACTAAAGAGACTCACTGGTCGCCTCTCTGTCTTGTAAATTAACCAAATTACAGTCAATCCTTTCTGTTTCCACCTGCTGAACATCCACACTAATATATATTCATTTTAAAAACTGCATTTTAACCCTTACATACTACATTTAACCCTTTTTTTAACCCTTACATACTACATTTAACCCTTTTTTAACCCTTACATACTACATTTAACCCTTTTTTTAACATCTCAGAGCAGCAAAATACAACATATGGAAATATTTAAATGTTTTTGTGCAGCTAATTCTCATCTTTGTAGTTCTGTTTTCCATATTTATTTAAAACATTAAAAAATCAACAGTAAAACATATTGTATTGTTGCATCATTGAAATCATTAATATCCTGTTTTATGTAAGATAAGACTATTATATAATGTGATATCATAAAGAAAAGTTGTCAAAACGAAACAGCAAAGTCATCAAAAGCTTGGTTAAGGATTAATCATGCGGTCATCTGTGACTGATAACGTGACCATTTTTATGGCTCTGAAGTGATGATATGGATAGTTAGTTATGAGGAAGTATTGTGACTTGGCGGGATATGAGCCATATGTGACGGGTTTATCTCTAATGATCTTCATACGCTTGACCGTTTTTAGCACAGCTTCAGAAATATAAATAATCTCCCTCCAATAACTCAACATAACACATATGACATGACATGACCAGATTGTTGCAGAAGATACTGTGGAGGAAGAACAGCAATGTCAAAAAAGTAATTGAACTGATGCTGACAATACATAAATATCATAAATATCAGGCTGTCAGGGTGGAAGAAAGCGTAGATTGGGAGTCGCTCTGCTTCATACTATGGAAGCGTATCACATTCACTAGGATACATTTTTAAAAATCCTGTTTTTCTGAGTAATTTTTTTCCCTGTTTTTCGGGGTAATTATTTTTTTTCTGAATTATCGAGATACTTCAAAATCTCAGATAAAAAACCCAGATCAAAGTAAAACTTGATTAAACTAAGCAAGCAGTTCAAGTCAAGGAAGGAAGAAGGAGGAAGGGAGAAAGGAAGGGAGAAAGGAAGGAAGGAAGGAAGGACAGGGAGGAAGGACAGGGAGGAAGGAAGGAAAGGAAGGACGGAGGAAATAAGGAAGGAAAGATGGTAGGAGGGAGGGAGGAAGGAAAAGAGGAAGGAAGGAAAGATGGTAGGAGGGAGGGAAGAAGGAAAAGAGGAAGGAAGGAAAGAAGGAAGGGAGGAAGGAGGGAAGAAAAGAAGAAGGTTAAACAAACAGACAGTTAGATATAACTTTTAAGCCTTATTGGTAGAGGTAGTAATGATTTGAAGTTGTTGTCCCAACCAGGTCTAGATAAAGTCAATCAGGATTAAAAGTTAATCTGAAGACTCTTGAGTTAGTTAACCCTCCTGTTGTCTTCCTGTTTGTCCTCAAGGGTCCAAATTGATCCAGTCTAGATTGACTATAGTGTGACGTAGAAAGGTCCGGTCGGGGGAGGAGTTGGGGGTAGACCCTGATGTTGCCTCATAATTAGATTAAATTACCTTTTGTTGTTTCACTTCATTGATTCAGCCACTATTTCTGTCTCAACCTTGCTGCTGTTGTCCTCCCATGTCAATATTGACCCAGTTTGGTTTGACACTTTGAAGCTTCGTCAATCTAGACTATAGACTGATGTAGAAAGTCCTGCTCAAAAGAGAAAAGGTCCTCATGTAGCCTCCCAATCAGACTAAATGTTGTTTCACTTCATTGATTCAGTCACTATTTCTGTCTTAACCCTTGCTATGTTAGTCCTGGTCTTGGTTTGACTCGTTATACTAACAAACTTCATTCAACCTTATTACCACAGGTAGGGTTAGGGTATCGGTGGTCAATACCTTTTTAACCCTCCTGTCTCTTTTGACTCTTCTTTCTTTCCTTCCTTCTTCCCTCTTTCTTAAATTTTTCCTTCCTTCTTCCCCTCCTCTCCTCTTTCTTTTGCTCCTTCCTCCTTCCTTCTTTCCTTCCCTCCTCTTTTCTTCCTTACTCATTTCCTTCCTTCCTCCCTTCCTCCCTCCCTCCCTCCTTACTCCTTTCTTTCCTTCCTTCCTTCCTCTTTTCGTCCTTACTCCTTTCCTCTCTTCCTTCTCTCCTAAATTCCTTACTCCTTTCCTTCCTTCCTTCCTTCCTTCCTTCCTTCCTTCCTCCCATCCTCTTTTCCTCCTTACCTTCCTTACTCCTTTCTTTCCTGTCTTCCTTCTCTCCTAAATGCCTTACTCCTTTCCTTCCTTCTTCCCTTCCACTTTTCCTCCTTACCTGCCTTCCTTCCTTCCTTCCTCCTTTCCTCCTTCCTTCCTTCCTCCCTCCCTCCCTCCCTCTCTCCTTACTCCTTTCCTTCCTTCTGTCCTTCCTTGACCTGAGGACAACAGGAGAGTTAAAGATATCGACCGAAACCAATCGACACCAAGTGTTATCGAAACATCTCCCGTCAAACGATACCTGCAATCGATCCTTTTTGCATCCAGAGCTAAAAAATATGACTCTTTTTTTTGGACTTGCTCACAGCCAATCAACCCAAACGTTCTTGGATAAATAAATATGAATAATTTGAAGACTTTGAAAATGCAATTGTGTAAAAATCAAGTCATTTAGATGTGGAGGTACGCATCGAATGAATCGGTATCACTTTAAGGGTTCTTGGATTGGTAATGGTATCATCCTTTTTTAAACGATACCCAGTCATTGTCTCATCTTTTAATTTAATTCAATGTCCTCCTGGGTCAAAATTGACCCGAGGAAGTTCTCAGCAGAGACTCTTTGCTTCAGTCTCAGCCCGTCATGGAGTTACGGTCTCAGTTGGCGCTCGAGGCTAAAACTAGGCTAAATCTCAACGCTCCGAAGTGTCCCAACAGGCCGACGATGAAAGGAACATTTAACCTCGAAGCCTCCATTCAAAAGTGAAGCCCTGCTGTAATTACATCTGTCTATAAGTTGTATATAAAGTGCTTTTGGCTCTATTTATTATATCTAAAAAATCTACCTAAGTGTTTGTGAGGGGATTTTCCAAAAAAAGTGTAAACATAGAGAAGTGAGTATTTGTTTTTATGTCACTATGTTATTTATATTATAACTGTTCATATGTTGCCTTTAGTGTATAGTCAAAGAAGGATGTGGGCTCTTTTCCAGGTACTTATGAGAAGAGGAAGCATTACCCTGTTTTAACCAGCTTTTAACAGTCAGTCAGAGCCTCTCTCGTAATCCGCTAATGGAGTACCCCCCCCCTCCTCCCCCTCCTCCTCCTCCTCCTCCTCCTCCTCCCTTTCCCCATCCTCCCCATCCTCCTCCTCCACCTCCCGCTCCTCCTGTCAGTGATTCATTTTAAACCACATCAGACTCTCTGGGCTTCATCTCTTTTGCTCTCCGTGCTCTCTAAAACAAGTTAGGGATCGTAAAAACCATCCTTACTCATCCCTTTGTTGGGTTTACTGGTCTCTCCTTTGCTTCAGGCACAACACAATTAACCATGCAAGTATTCCCAACACATAGTTTTAAGCTTTTTAATGTCTCAAGATCAGTTTTTTAGGCCAAATACAGACTTAACCCTTACACTTTTTATGATGTAGCAGTGAAGACTGATGGCTCTAATGGTTATACAATAAACCTCACAGCTCCATAAAGATCTTATTAGTTTCACTTTTAAATAAAATAACATTTAAATAATCATTTCTATGTTATATTTTCATGTCTTATGTAAAATAGGACATGATATTGTGTGATAGTAGTGGTGTAAAACCTAAAAAATACACTCTCTCTGCTCTCTGAAACATTAATAAAAGGTTTAATCACATTTATTGATCAGTGAGATTGACTTTTGATGCTTTCTAAACAGATCTGTGGTTCAAAATGTGGTTCAGACACTTTTTATGACCCAGATCGTATGTGTAGAGTATGAACAGTATGTAAAGGGTTAAATTCTTATCAGCATGGATAAAAATATTTTAAATGTCATTACAGCGGCCTGCTCAGATTCCCCGACCTGCTCCAAACCAAATTTCCTATATATTTAACTCTGTGTGTGTGTGTGTGTGTGTGTGTGTGTGTGTGTGTGTGTGTGTGTGTGTGTGTGTGTGTGTGTGTGAGATCGCTCTAGTCACACACACACACACACACACACACACACACACACACACACACACACACACACACACACACACAACCCCTAAACAGGATAAAACAGCTTTGAAAATGGATGTATAGATACCATTAGAGTGTCATATTACTTTGAAACTTCTAGATAACACACACACACACACACACACACACACACACACACACACACACACACACACACACACACACACAAACCCATTAAACAGCATCATGTAATGTTGTTATTTCCCGGCTGTGATTGCAGTCATCCAGCTGAGCTCAGACTCTATTAATATATACGGAGAGTTCAAATATTGGTGTCAGATATTAGAAGGAGTCGAGGTGTAGTTTATCTTGAAGCCTCGTAAATGATCGTGGAAGAGCAGTTTTAATAGTTTTTAACAGTTTAAAAATGTTTAACTACAATACTGAACTCTTTTTAGCAGATAAAGTTGTGGAATAAGTCACACTGATGTAGATAAATCTGATATCTACATTAGCGTATGTAGATTTATTCCTTATCACAGTAGCTAATTTGATCATTTATTGCATTTTATTTCATTCATAACTTTTCTAAAAGAGTGGAAACAGTCCAAAATCTAAAAATATTCAAATTAAAATGATATAATAAATCAGGAAAATACTCAACTTTGAAGAGCTCGAACCAGCAAATGCTTTGGAATTCATGCTCAGTTCATTTTCTTTTCATCAACTAATGAATCAGATCATCTTTTCTTTCTTTTCTTTCAACACTTAGTCTTTCCCCTTTTTCAGAGCGCTTTGTCAAACGACGTCTATTCAACAAAGACACTCGACTCGAGCGTGGTTAGAAAAAGAACAGCGCGCTTTCAAATGTGTCTGTGGTACGGACCGCAGCAGGTGACATACTTACGGATGGAGTTTCCCTCCTTTTTCATTTTTGATAGTTTGAAGTTAACATGACTTGCACTCAGACCTATGAGTTGTTTTTAATATAGATACATTTTGTCAGATCAGATTTGACAGCTGAATGAGATGTATCGTCCTGTAAAAAATGGCAACAAGTGCAAATTTTCTAAACAGTTTTAACCCTCCTGTTGCTCTCGATTCAATTTTCACCCCAGGAAGAGTAGCTGTTGCCTGGGTAACAGCTAATGGGCATCCAAATAAACTAAACTAAACTCAGAAATGATGTATACTTTCATTTAAATGAGGCCTGTTGACTGTAATTTCCAAAAATATGTGTAAATATAATAAACACAATGTGATAATAAGTTGAAGTTGCCTAAAAAGGTCTTAGACAGAATCGGGTCATAAAAATTCAAACCAAACCTGGTCAATTTTGACCTGAGAGGACAAACAGTGTTTCGTAAAAAAATGGAAACCCTCCTGTTGCTCTCGGGTCGATTTTGACTCCAAAATGAGGCATACTTTCATTTAAATGAGGCCTATTGACTGTAATTTCCAAAAATATGTGTAAATATTAAACACAATGTGGTAATAAGTTAATATGAAGACAGAATTGGGTCATAATTTATAGCTTATGTTTTAATAACTGTTAACCTGACCTGTGAGGATAACCAGCATTAACTCAAAAATGAGCTATACTTTCATTTAGGAGTTTTTGACCATAATTTGCAAACAAATATGTGTCAAACCTGTTGAAATAAAGATGGAATAAAGTTGGTGAAAAAGGTCTAACACTGAATTGGGCGACAATTTATATCTTATGCTTTTAAAAAGAGTCAGTTTTAACCTGGAAGAACAAAAGTTGCACGGCCGATAGGAAGACAACAGACAAAAATAATGTCTGAATCATTGAAGTGAATCAAAATAGTAATTTAATTTAATTGAGGCAACACCAGGTCCTTTTCCAGCATCTGTTTATAGTCTAGATTTAAGAAGCTTCAAAGTGTTAAACCAAACTGGGACAATATTGACCCTGAGGCAGGTTTTTGACCATCATTTTTAAAAAACAACAACCCAAAAATCATTTTAAACCTGCGGCAATAAGCTTCAACTCATTACTAATAACTCATTACTACCACATTTAACTGTCAGTGTGTTGAAGTCTCCTTCCTTTTTTAGCCCAAACAGGTTTTTCTTTTTTTTTATAAGTCTTATTTTTTAGATTTCAGCAGCGTCTGGTTTGTCTGGTTTGTAATGGGCACAGTCATGCAGGTAACTCATCAGTTATCTGCTGTCAGGCCTCTGGAGAGTGTGTGTGTTTACTCTGCAGCAGCTCTGTGTAATGAGGGAGACACCATGCAAATGACTCTTCCCACGGGGATTTCACATCACAAACACAATTTTCCACGAGCTGATTAACAAAGCGTGTGTGTGTGTGTGTGTGTGTGTGTGTGTTTGCATGTGTGTGCTGTACGCTTGTCTGTTGTGTTATAAATGTTAGATAGCTCAACATAAGTGGGTCATGACGATCTCACGACAGCGAATTAGACTAACGCAGATATACTTTGATCTCCACACACATGTAGCTCTGCGTGTGTGTGTCTTCCTTTCTCTCAGCATCGCTCATTAGCAACAACAAAATAAAAAAAAAAATCAATCTGCAGCTCTGCATGAATGCCAGAGCACTTGTATGCACACACACACACACACACACACACACACACACACACACACACACACACACACACACACACGCTGCTAATAAGGGCTCATGGGACACACACACATTAACACAAACACACATGCATGTATGAACACCAGCTTGTGAGACTAGAGGGAACCTGGCTGTACCCCACTAGTGATAGAGAGAGGTAGGAAGATACAGAGAGAGAGAGAGCGTGTGTGTGTGTGTTTGTGTGTGTGTGTGTGTGTGTGTGTGTGTGTGTGTGTACTAGAGTCCTCAGCACATTTTTATCTCCTTATATGGTCGCGAACTATGCGGGGGGAGGAGGGAGGGGTTTGTCGTCTCGCTGTCAGTTTGACATGTGACCTGGAAACAGGAAGTGTTTCGGGTACGGCAGCAGATGAGAAGAGAAGTGAGGAAGGGGAAAAATGAGTGCTCAGATGTGCTGCGCTGTGCTAAGACAGTTTTTTTAGAGAGAGTCTCTGACGGCTTCACCACACCCTTCACACCAGTGACACAGTAACATTACACCCTCTGTTGGCCATACGGCGTATATGATATATATAAATAAATATATATATGTCCAGTGTTTACATGAAGTTGATGCTCTCAGAGTGAGATATAAACAGTTGAAAAGGAGTCAAAAGTTAAAATTTCATAGCAAAAAAGGCTGTTTGACACTTTTTGAAGGCTAATGTATCATTAAAATAGGAAAAAAGCTTTAAAAAATACATCATTAAAATAAACCCTCATGGTGGAAGGGAGGAAGAAGGAAAGATGGAATGAAGGAAGAAGGAGGGAGGGAGGGAGGAAGGAAATAAGGCCGGAAAGAAGGAAGGAATGAAGGAAGAAGGAAGGAAAGGAGGGAGGGAGGAAGGAAAGAAGGGAGAAAGGAAAAGGGGAAGAGAGAAAGGAAGGAAAGAAGGACAGAGGAAAGAAGGAAGGTGGGGGGAGGAAAGGAAGTAAGGACAGAAGGAAGGAAGAAAAGGGGATGGAGGAAGGAAAGAAGGAAGGGAGAAGGGGGAGGAAGGAAGAAAGAAAGGAAGGAAAGGCTAGAGGAAAGAAGGAAGGGAGGAAAGGAAGGAGGGAAGTAAAGAAGGACAGAAGGAAGGGAGTAAGTAGGGAGGGAGGAAGAACAGACGGAAGGATGGAAGGAAGGAAGGAACAGTGAAAACAGACAGGGTCAATTTGACCCAGGAGGACGACACAAAGGTTAAAAAATCCATAATTCAAATAAAAACATGCTTGTGTGATGTCCTTCACGACTCTGCTGGATTCATGTGACCTTTGACCTCCGGACTGACGTGGTACCTGTCTGTGTTGTGTCTGCAGGTACGCATAGCAGCTAACTTCGTCATCCACGCCCCACCAGGAGAGTTCAACGAGGTTTTCAATGGTGAGTCCTCTCTTTCATTCTCCTCCTATATGAAGATAAGAGTAACATGATTTCCCTTTTTAGATGTGATGTGGAGAAAGGGAACAGGTACTGGAAGAAATGGAGATGGTGTTTTAATCTGCTTTAGTTATTAAACGTCCCCGTCCCCCCCCGTCCCCTCCGCCCCAAACCCAATTTACTATCCTGCTTCTCTCTTATTTTAGTTTTGAATGATGATATCTAACATTTCACATTAGAGTAGATTAATCTGTCTGTTGTGTCCTTCCTTCCTTCCTTCCTCCCTCCCTCCTTCTCTCTTTCTTTCCTTCCTACCTCCCTCCTTCCTTCCTTCCTTCCTTCTTTCCTCTGTCCTTCCGTCCGTCCTTCCTTCCTTCCTCCCTCCCTCCCTCCTTTCCTTACTTTATTCCTTCCTTCCTTCCTTCCTTCCTCCCGCCTTCTCTTTCTTTCCTTCCTCTCTCTTTCCTCCCTACCTCCCTCCGTCCTTCCTTCTTTCCTCTGTCCTTCCATCCTTCCTTCCTTCCTCACTCCCTCCTTTCCTTCCATTATTCCTTCCTTCCTCCCTCCTTTCCTTCCTTATCTGCCTTAATCCACTACCTTCCTTTCTCCTTCTCTCTTTCTTTCCTTCCTCTCTTTTTACTCCCTACCTCCCTTCTTCTTTCCTTCCTTCCTTCCTTCCTTCCTTCCTTCTTTCCTCTGTCCTTCCGTCCGTCCTTCCTTCCTTCCTCCCTCCCTCCCTCCCTTCCTCATTATCTGCCTTAATCCACTACCTTCCTTCCTTCCTTCTTTCCTTCTTTCCTCTGTCCTTCAATGAATTGTTTAAACACTACAAAACAAAGTTCAGAGAAACAAACAAGAATATAAAGAAATGATTTTTGTGAAGCACTGATTGATTACAGCACATTTAAAGTATTTAAATTGACCCGTAATTACAAACACAGCCTTTTGTCTGCAGAAATAGACTTTTTTTAAAAAAGCTTATTAATTAACAACAGCTTTGTGACTCTTATTATTTGTACCAGATTTTTTCTTTTAGAAGATTACAGTAATATGTGTAGGCACTTGAACACAGCATGCTCTGGGTATTTTATCAATCAATTAATCAATCAATCAATCTTTATTTTATATGGAGCCAAATCACAACAAAAGTCATCTCAGGGCCCTTTACACATATGTTAGATGTTGGGAAGAAGACAAAATTTTAATACTAAGCATTCAGATTAAGGATTATGCTGATAATATTGGCCCGGCTAACATTTTGGTAACTTAGTATCAGGGCTGGGCAAAAATATCGGTATATCAATATTGTGACATTTTATAGATGTCATCTTAGATTTTGAACATCATAATATGAGTAAGTGTCTTTTCCTGCTTTTAAAGGCTGCGTTACAGTAAAAATGTAATTTTCTGAGCTTTACAGACTCTCATATTATCTGCCTTTATCCACTTAGTCATTATATCCACATTACTGATGATTATTAACCCTCCTGTTGTCCTCGAGTCAAGGAAGGAAGGGAGGGAGGGAGAGAGGAAGGAAAGGAGGGAGGGAGGAAGGGAAGGAGGGAGGGAGGAAGGGAAGGGAGGAGAGGAGAGAAAAGGGAGGAAGGAAGGAAGGAAGAGCGGAGGAAATAAGCAAGGAAGGAAGGTAGGAGGGAGGAAGGAAGGAAAGAAAGACAGAGGAACGCAGGACAGAGGAAGGGTGGAAGGAAGGAAGGAAGGAAGGAAGGGGGATGGAGGGAGGAAAGAAGGAACAGTGAAAACAGACGGGGTCAATTTGACCCGGGAGGACGATACGAAGGTTAATCAAGAATCTCATTGTGTTAGTCGACCCTACAATATTGTCAAAATATCGATATCGAGGTATTTGCTCAATAATATCGTGATATTTGATTCTGCTCATATCGCTCAGCCGTATTTAGTATATGAATCTAGAGTTTGCCGACTATTAGATCTGTTTAAGACAGAGTTGGACATGAAAAGCTTTCTAAACCTCTCTAAATACAAATTTCAGTTGTGCCTGACCTTACTGCCGTTAAATGGAGCAATAGACAGTTTACTCAGATCAGATACTTTTGTAACTAATAATGTTTATTAATAGCTGTACTCTATTTAATGTTATTAGTCACACATGCTGTTTCCTGTTATAAAACGTGGTGAGAAAGTTTTATAAGGTTTTAAAATGACCTTTGTAAAGCTGAACCAAGAGCTTATGTTGGTTACTGTAGGTGTATTGAAATAGTGTCCGTTTTTTTAACCACACGAGGCTTTAAGTATAAAGTTGATTCAGACTTATTCCAATTTCTGCTATGTGGTAGTAAAAAATGTTTAAACCACCTTATGACCCAGTTTTCTTTTTTTACATTTGAGAACTGTTAAAATACCAGATACACATTTCTTGAAGCCAAAGTGTTCCTAATATGACCCACAATACACAAAGATGGAAATAAATGCAGAATTTTTAAATTGTTGCTGCAGCTGATGCAAATTATATTAAAAAGAAATCAGCATTCTACAAAATGTTCTCCTGCACCCTAAAATAGTGATTATGAATGTCTTTTAATCTAACAGAAGGATTAATCAAACATTTATTAATGGCAGTTTTTTTAACCACACGAGGCTTTAAGTATGAAGTTGATTCAGACTTATTCCAATTTCTGCTTCTGTGGTAGTAACATTTTTTTTAAACTTCCTTTTGACCCATTTTTTTTTTGTCAAATATACATATTCGAGAGGTGTAAAAATACCCTATACACATTTCTTTCAGCCAAATTTGTTCTAATATGACCCACAATACACAAAAATGGAAATAAATGCATGACTTTTGAATTTTTGCTGCAGCTGATGCAATTTTTTATATATGCAAATGTACAAGTGTAACCTGTGTTTATTCTACAAAATGTTCTCCTGCATCATAAAATAGTGATTATGAATGTCTTTTAATCTAATAGAAGGATTAATCAAACATTTATTAATGACTGATGAGGAGAATTTATGAATGTGAATTGGTGTAGAGACTAATTATGAGTCAGAATATGAACAGCATGTAACGGCTTGGTAATACCACTAGGTGGAGCCAGAGTCAAAGTTATTAAAAGTGAGTTAAAGAGAAGATGCATGAACTTTTCTATCTATGGTTATTTTAAATTGTCTTAAGCAATAAAGCTAATTGTCTCCCACATTTCAAGCAGTGGCTTAAAAAACAGGAGCTGAAATGTTTATATATATTTATTTATTTATATTCTACAGCTGTGGTCATGACGACAGAAAAATGAGACTATGATGTTTGGCTCAAACTGGAGCTCACCCTGCAGCTCCAGTGTTGACACCACACTGTCAGAGTAGTGCCTCTTGAGAGAGAGAGACTGTGTGTGTGTGTGTGTGTGTGTGTGTGTGTGTGTGTGTGTGTGTTTTGGCGTCGTTAAAGCCTCGTCCTGCTCCCGATAAATGTCGTCACCTCAGAGGATCACCAAGGGCCTGTCTGCCTCTTATCACAACCTGACAGCTGCACACAAATACACACACACACAAATACACACACACTTAAACACATACCCCCCCCCCCCCTGTTGCCACTTTGTCCCCTTTCATCTCTCTGTGATTTTACAGCCGTTTTTCCACGGAGCTAATTCACCATGTCTGCTTCAGTCCTCCCGGCATAAAGACTGACTGCAGGCGTCGTCGTCTTTTGTGTGTCATGCAGCTAATCTGCTCTCTACCTGTGTCTCTCTCTCTCTCTCTCTCTCTCTCTCTCTCTCTCTCTCTCTCTCTCTCTCTCTCTCTCTCTCTCTCTCTCTCTCTCTCTCTCTCTGTCTGTCTGTCTCCTCTCCTCAATAATAAACTCTCAATTTTCTCCCTCCTCAGATGTGCGATTGCTGCTCAACAATGACAATCTTCTCAGGGAAGGTGCAGCGCAGTAAGTCCCCCCCCCCCCCATCTCTCTCTCATGTGCTCTTTTCTGTTCATGAAAGGTTTTAATTTGGTAAGGAGAAGGAAATATATGTCACAAAAAGACCAACTGCCACCCTATTATGAATTATTTATTATACTGTATATAGTTAGCAGGGTAACATTACCTCACTTATTAAATTAAAATCGACTGAATACTGCCTTAACCCTTGCTTACCATTCAGAGGTCAGAGTTGACCCATTTTTACATTTGAGAGCTGTAAAAACACCAAAAACACCAAAAACACATTTCCCATAGGAGGACTTTTGCTAATGTGGTTCTGAATATACAAAAAATGGTAATAAAATCCATCATATTTTCATTGTTTGTGCAGCTGATACACATTTCTGTGCATTTAAACATGTTGGAGTCCTTATAATCTATAAAAAATGTTCTCTTGGATCATAAAATAATGATAAATCAATATAATACACTTCATTAAGGATCAATTAAACTTTTTTATGAATGACAGATGAATGTGAATTACTATAGAGACTTAATTATGAGTCAGATTATGAACAGTATGTGAGAGTTAAATGTTTCCTATTGTGTCTAAAAACATCACATTGCCATATGTATATTAACCCTCCTGTTGTCCTCGAGTCAAGGATGGAAGGGAAGAAGGAAGAATGGTAGGGATGAAGAAGGAAGGATGGAAGGGAGGGAGGAAGGGAATGAAGGATGGAAGAGAGGGAAGGATGGAAGGGAGGGAGGATGAAAGGAAGGAAGGACAGGAAAAAGGAAGGAAGGTAGGAGGGAGGTAGGGAGGAAAGAAAGAGGGAAGGAGGGAGGGGGGGGGAAGGAGGCAAGAGAGGGAGGAAGAAAGGAAGGACGGAAGGACAGAGGAAAGAAGAAAGGAAGGAAGGAGGGAGGTAGGGAGGAAAGAGAGGAAGGAAAGAAAGAAAGAAGGAGGGAGGGAGGAAGGAAGGAAGGAAAGAAGGAAGGAAGGTAGGTAGGGAGGAAAGAGAGGAAGGAACGAAAGAGAGAAGGAGGAAGGACGGACGGAAGGACAGAGGAAAGACGGAAGGAAGGTAGGAGGAAGGTAGGGAGGAAAGATAGAGGAAGGAAAGAAAGAGAGAAGGAGGGAGGAAGGAAAGAAGGAAGGTAGGGAGGAAAGAGAGAGGAAGGAAAGAAAGAGAGAAGGAGGAAGGAAGGAAGGAAGGAAGGAAGGAAGGAAGGAAGGAAGGAAAGGAGGGTGGATGAAAGGAAGGAAGGAAGGAAAGAGAGAAGGAGGAAGGAAGGAACAGTCAAAACTGGCCATGCAGAGATTCCCTTTTAACATGATTCAAATGAAAGTACAAGACTGAATATGAATCAGTCTGAAACCTCTTTGACGTTATTTCGATGGCAAGAAATGTTGCTTCTAAGTCACAATGGGAATATTACTCATTTGGACCTTGTAACATTTCTGCAGCATGTCAGCGTGGTTTCAGTCTAAATTGATTGCCGTTAGATTAATGGAAGAAAAAAAAACCTCACAGCAGCACCAAGGTTAAACATGCACACACATTTATTTACTATCTCAGTCTTCATCTGTTTTTACACAAAGAAGTTAAAGGTTATTAGTTGATTGATATAATTCTTCTCATATCAGATATTAAAAAAAATGTCTCCTCCTGGTTGCGACAGATGTAATACTATAAGATATTGAAGCTTTGTGTTACCACGGTAATAATGTGAACCAGTGCTGTCTCCTTGCCAAATATCACATTAGCATCTTTCCAATTGCTGAAGATTCGTATTAGTTTTGGCTGAACTGATGAATAAATAACATTTGTCCCTATCGCTTACACTGGAATCACATTAAAGGAGCAGTCTGTAGAATTTAATGGCATCTAATATATAATATTCAGATGCAGTATTCATAAATATGTTTTTAATTAATGTAAAATCACCTGAAAATAAGACTGGTAGTGTTTTTGTTACCTAATAATGAGCCTTTTATTATAATAATTATAATAATAATGCACTTTTATTTATTGCTGCCTTTTACTTAAACTCAAATGCAAATGTATAAATTAAGTAAATAAACAGATGTTCATGTTTTCCTCATCTCCCTTAGAAACAGTGACGAAAGCAGCCTCTAACCGCAAAGGTGTAGGCTGAAACACCTACTCTTTATACATTAGTCTTTTGAATAGATCCCATGAATGTACATAATGAACACAAAACATAATAGGCTGTAATAATAGTAATAGGCTACATACATAATGCGCATATAATAATACACATATTTCCTTTTACATATGCATTATTATATATCACCTAAAGTACTAAGGTTCTTATACATAATGAAATCCTCGGGGAAACCTTGCAAACACACATTACAAAGAAATAATGAAAAAAAAAAAAAGTGATATGGTTTGGCTCCATCGTCAAGAGAAAAATGGTTTAGCTTTATATCTACAAAGGTAGCGGGTCCTTTCCGATGGAGCCCAGAATAAACAAAATACTGGCTCTTGAAAGGGTCTTTTGTCCGGAAGCATTATTGCATTCACTTGAATAAAAAAAAAAATCTGGTTTTTATGAGTAATTTATTCTCTCCTGTTTTTTGTGGTAATTTTTTTCTCTGAATTATCGAGATACTTTGAAATCTCGTGAGGACGTCCAACCTGCTGTCCTTCTGAACAACCGCAAAGTCTTCGGTCGACAAACAGTAATAATAGTAATACCATCTATATGACTTAAAGACAGGACAATCTCCCAGTGTCTTTAAACCCAGATCAAAGTAAAACTTGATTAAACTAAACAAGCAGGTCATGTTTGCTTCCATTACATCGAGCTCTCAATAAAGAGTGAATGTGTCCAATGTTTTGAATGCCCTCTAAACTCAGAAAAAAAAATTAGCCCGAAAAACAGAAAAGAAATAAATTACTCAGAAAATCAGAAAAAATTAGCCCGAAAAACAGACCAAAAAATAAATTACTCTTCTTTTTTTTTATTCAAGTGAATGCAATACGCTTCCGTACTTTTGTGACCACCATAGATAGGAAAAAAAATGCATTGAGTTGAAAACAAAATGTGTAAAATACAAACTAACTGTCCTCTCTCTTTTTTCCTGCAGTGCATTTGCACAGTACAACTTGGACCAGTTTACCCCGGTGAAAATCGATGGCTATGAAGAACAGGTGAGTTCATGCTCTCATGTCTGTTTCCTGTCCGACCCATTCATTGAGTCCATTTATAGTATGTTATTTTATATTGTGATGTTCAATGAGTAGTTTTGACATAAGCAGTCCAGTAACAATATCAGAGAAAGAAAAGTGTTATTGAAGCTGAGGAAAACGTGTTCAGTTCATATATAAGCTCACAATAAGAGTTTAATTATAAGGTGTGTGAGAGTGGAGGAAAGGAGAGCTTATAGTGTTTGCAGTTCGCTACTTCAGCAGTAGTGCAGTAATACAACAATGAAACAATAGTAAAAGTTGTCAAAGCAAATAAGCCATCATTGCAGTTTACCTGAAATTCAACCAACAGATCAAAACCAAGGAGAAGTATGTGTGCTTTAACCTCCTGAGACCTGAACTTTTGTCTGGTATGCATTTTTAATTTCTCCTAGATATTTGGCATTAGTAGGACCAGATAAGTACAAAAATAAAAATAAGCATCGTCTTTGAACAGGAAGTAGTAGAAAAAAAAGTCCTAATATGGGAGGGACAGTGGGTAAAAACACATTCACCTTCCCTTTGCATGAACCATAATAAAGATTCAGTGTCATCAAACGAGTACTTCCTGTTAGGCGGTGTCGTAACTTCTTCATATCGCTAAAACAACAAACATTAAGCATAAATGAACAAGTATTCAACCATAAAAGTTAAAATTTTTGTCAGATTTTTAAACTGTAATGAGCTTTTTCTACCACTAGGTGGCACAAAAGAGTGTTAACGAATGAGGACAACAGGTCAAAGTTAAGCAGATGAAAGTACAAAGTGCAGAAAACTCCAAATTTAATGTCCCCGTTATGAGGATGCAGGGTCGCAGGAGTAAAAAAAAAAAAAGCAGCAGGAACAATGGAAATAAAAGCCAATAATACCCCTTTTCCACCGAGCTGGAGCCGGTGCTGGTTCAGAGCTAGTGCTAGAGCCAGTGCTCAGTCGGTGCTAATCTAAGCACCTCTTACGAACCTGTTGCTTTTCCACCGGCAAGGAGCCACATGATTACGTCACTGTTAAACGTAGCCAGCGCTCGCCTTTGAAGCACTTCCATGATTCACCAGTGAGAGGCAGCAACATGGCACAAGGCATCTAGCCTGCCAGAAACGAAGAAAAAGAGGAAGAAGAAGAAGACGAAAGCTCTGGCAAAAAAATGATAAAAATAGTACTTTTAATCAACAAATCTTTAACCCTCTGTAAATGCCACGCTAGTCTGCTAATAAACGTTAGCCCCGCTAGCCGGCTAATAAATGATAGCCCAACCCCCAGTCCGATGACTTAATCGGTTCTTGCTCTAGACCAGCAAAGAGTTGGTGCTTGCTCTGGCTCCCGTTCTGAGGCTCGGGGCTGGAGCTTTGGTGGTAGAAAAGCAAAGAACCGGTGCTTAGTCAGGCTCTGGCTCCGAACCAGCTCCAGCACCAGCTCCAGCTCGGTGGAAAAAGGGTATAAGATAACCAGCATCATAAAGAAACACGAGTGCAGAGAAAACAACAGGCTCATTCAGTTTTTATTATTATTATTATTATTATTGTTATTACACTAATATTATGCTATCATGGGCATTACAGTAGAGAAAGAGAAAGAATTAGATGAAAGGATAAAACAAGTCCCTGTATTCTCCTTCTGCATCCTCGGGGGGGAAAAACTTACAGTAGATCACAAACACATCTTTATTTTAATATCACTGTCTGCTAGTTCCTGTGAAGGTTTAACGAGCGGCTGAATGAATGCAGTTTGTGTGTTAGTGTTAGTAATGATTGCAATGTCTTATGTAAAGATGTCATCATGTCCCCGTGTTCCCACATCACGGGTTGAAATTCCCCCGTCTGATACCCAGCAGGCTTTACTGAGTGCAGAGGTGGAAGACGGATGACGGAAAGTTCAGGCTGACGTCTGTGTTCCTGTCTTTCTCCTTTGTTTCTTGTTCTTCTTTCGCTCATTGCTTCCTTTTTTATTTAATCTGGGTTTTCTTTCATTTTTCACATAATCTTGTTGGTCTTTTTGCTATATTTCTCACTTTTTATATGTTCACTCTTCTCTGTCTGTCTTCCTTCCTTCCTTACTTGCTTTTATACCTTCTTTCCATCCCTCTATCACTTCTCTCATTCTTCATCTCTCTCTCTCTCTCTCCCTCGCAGGTCTTAATCACAGAGCATGGTGACCTCGGAAACGGCCGGGTCCTGGACCCCAAGAACAAGATCTCGTTCAAGTTCGACCACCTGAGGAAGGAGGCCAGCGACCCTCGGCCCCATGACGTCGAGGGCTCTCTGGAGGGCTGGAGGAGCGCCGTGGACTCGGCCGTCAGGGCCTACGTAAAGGAGCATTACCCCAACGGAGTCTGCACCGTACGTCCCACCCCCAACTTCATATGAGATCTGATGTTCCCAAGTTTAAAAGCACTGAAAGCAACCGTTTACTCCAAAACTTAAAATGATGTCATTAGGCATTAGGGTTCGATTCTCTAACATTTTTTGGGTCCCGATTCGATTTAAACTGTGATTGTGATTAAACAAGTTTCGCAATTCAATTTTACCAAGTATTGCGATTTTATATTTCAATTATTGATATTCCAATTTTCCACCGGGTCCGTCAGCGGCGCATTACAGCTGCGCTACGGTCACCGGAGCTGATAGGTACCACTATAATCAATGAAAGTGTTTCCACCGGGAGCGTCTCAGCAGCGTGTCAGCAACGTCCCAGCAGCAGCTCTCCGCGCCACAGCGCTATCAATACGCAGCATTTCTATTTTTGACGGAGCCGTTTCTAACTCGCGACAAGCTCAACAGAGCAGATTACACCAGACAGGAAGTCAGACACAGAATCGGCATAATAAAACTTCCGTCTTTCAAAATAAAACAACCCGTGCAGCCTCCCGATCGTATTTCAGCAACAAACACGAATAAAACAGACAGATTAAGACTCCATCTAGCTACGTAGCTACTGACACATGACATAAGCACAAAAATCAAAGAAAATGAGCAAGTTAACCAAAATTGAGCAAGTTAACAAAATCGGGCCCTTTTTAATTGTGCTGCTACTACAGTAATTACGGTAGACTAAAGGCACTCGTTCAGATTTGATTGGGCTGCTACTACAGTAATTACGGTAGACTAAAGGTACTCGTTTGGATTTGATTGGGCTGCCGTAATTACTGTATTAACAGTGCAACTTCATTTTAAAAGGCAGATTTCTCTCCCAGAGCTCCGCTGCTGTAACACTCCCGGTGTGAGTTGACACCGAGCAGAGGACGGAGCTAAACCGTAGCGCAGCTGTTCCGCGTCGCTGACGGACCCGGTGGAAATCCCCAGTTACTAATACTCATATTTATCAGAATTTAAAGTTTTGCTTTCATCTATTAAAAATAGAAATGAACCGTCTCTTTAAGTGTGTCAAAGCTACAGACAGGTTTATCACCTTTTTAGTGGTGGTGTTAGTGTGGTTAGTAGCAAGCTGTCTTTTTTTTATTTTAGGACTCTTGTTACCGAGCTCATATGTGCTATAAAGCGTCTACCACTGGTTATGTTTCCTTCAGCAGAGTAATGAATACTCCTAACATACTAATGAGTGCTCTTCTGTAGTGGACCCTGACCCATTGCTGCTCTACTGGATTTTAAACACCATCACAAAATATTCCCAGGACATGATTATCTTAAAAATGGGATTATTATTCAGAACCTCGCTGTACCAGTATTAATTATTCTGTTGTTGGACAGTAGAAAATGGTGGCGGCCTCTTCTATAAAAGCTTTCTAATGTTTTTTGTTTTTTTTCCCAGTGTTAACCTTCCCCACTTATTTTTTTTAATTGATTTTAAGATTAATACACAGAAACAAGGTATAATCTTTTTCTTCACAAACATCTAGACACCAAAAAAAAATAAACATACCAATAACCAATAATAATAATAAAAAAAAATTATAATAATAATAATAATAATAATAAAAAAATAATAATACAATACATAAATAAATAAAAAAATAAAATAAAAAATAAATAAAAAATTATAATAATTAACAAAATAATAAAAATATAAAATAAATAAATAAAAAAAAAAGAAAAGAAAAACCTTTTTGCTTTCCAATGTATTAATGCAAGAAAAGTGAGAAGTAGAAACAGTTCAGACTGCTATGGACACAAAAGAAGAATTTATTATGCGGTTTGCCAAATTTCCTCTGAACATGTTGTGTGTGTTACTGGTCAGATTTTAAGATCAGCATCAGCATAATTTTTATTTTTTTTAATATAGCCACAAACCACAGTCTCATTCAAATTGGTGCTCGTGTACAGCAGTAAATTACAAGTTACTGAGCAGCCGTTAACTAGTAGAAGAATATGAAGAAAGGAAAAGCTGAAATTAATAAGTGTTGTTCTTTCTTCTGTCTTTTTTAGATTTACGGGAAAACCATCGACGGACATCAAACCATCATTGTGTGCATCGAGTGCCATCAGTTTCAACCAAAAAACTTCTGGTATG
Source organism: Scomber japonicus (assembly GCF_027409825.1). NCBI lineage: Eukaryota > Metazoa > Chordata > Actinopteri > Scombriformes > Scombridae > Scomber > Scomber japonicus. Next base: position 6,047,105 of record NC_070582.1, on the reverse strand, counting down.
TTTGAGACAGTCTGTTTTAAAATTATCTCCTTTTTCATTTTGTATCACTGGGATTTTTTTTTTTTACATCTGATGAATCTTTTTGTTTGAAGGGAAACACATTAGACACACAAAGCTGTTTTTGTTGCTTCCAGACGAGACTTTTCCAATCTTACGACAGAATAAAGATGACAAGCAAAGATTGCAATTGTCGTCTTTACTTAAAAGCAACATTTTCTTCTCTTTGACAAAGAACAGCAGAGCTTGTAGAAATCCCAGCGAGGCTTTTCTAAATCAAACTTCATTTTAAAAAAGATGTTTAAATGCTGTTTCATTTCTACAAGACGCTTCAAAGACATTACATTAATTGGCACTTAACTCTGAGCGTTTGGGCTTGTTGGCCCTCTTAAATGTTTCTGAGCTGTTTCTGATCGGGTTTATCTAATTGGATAAGAACCAATCCTCTTTGCTGGTGGGTCTTATTGGGCTTATGGGTTGATGGGTGTAATGATCCCGCAGCTCTAGTGTGTGACTGCCGCCCACAAGAACCCTGGAGGGCAAATATCATGACACTGAAATTGACAGCAGCATCAATTTTCTCATCTATAGTTTTTTGGGGTTTTTTTTCATTCAAGCTGAACAAATAAAATACTCGGACTCAGCTGTTGGTTTTTTTTTCACTTATTTTTTATTGATTTTAAGATTAATACACAGAAACAAGGTATAAACTTTTCCTTTACAAACATCTAAACACCAAATAAAAAAATAAAAACCATACCAATAACCAAGAATAAATCAGAAGAGGAAAAATAAATAAATAAAAAATAAATAAATCAATCAATCATTTAAAAAAAAAAAAAAGAAAGAAAGAAAAAGTGGATAAACAACAAAAACAAACAAAAATACCCACACAATGTCAAAAAGACAGAAAGCAAATACAAAATATCGCATCAGGAGTCGATAAGTATTAATAAGCAAGACTTAACCATCATGACCAACTAAGAATGACTGTGCCCAATTATTTTAGACCATGCCACACCAGTCAAGCCCCTCCGAAGGGCATGGACCCCATCTTCCCCAATATAGTTCAAAAAAGGGTTCCAGATATTGAAAAACTCAACTATTGTGATTATATGACTTCACTCGGAGGTCAAAACAGTTGCATAATAATAATAATAATAATAATGATAATAAAGGAAAATAGACTCATTGCTTTAAAATAAGTACACTGACATTCTTAGAAATATGACAAACTATCTTATAAAAAGAAGACATAACTAAGATTACTAAAAAAGTATATATGATGACAAATCTACTGGCGTTTAGATGAGAGCAAATTCAGTAATCACTTATTTTAATTACTACAACATCTTAACTGATGTCACTTAAGGACATTCAAACGAGGAAGCCCCGCAACACTTTGCTCTCTTTTGATCTCAAGATAACATCTAGTCACATCTTAGCTGTCAAAAGTGTGGTGAGTATTTCGACTTCCTGAAGCAGACATGAAACGTTTAAATTAAGTTCAACTATGAATGGGGACGCATCTTGAAAGCAACTCTTTAAGTTTCTTGCAAAACTCCCCTCATATTTTTATCAGACGCTATCATAAAAGATGAAATGAGCTATTAAAGTCTGATTTCCCTCCTCCTCTTCTTCTTCCTCTTCTCTCCACAGGAATGGACGCTGGAGGTCAGAATGGAAATTTACAATCTCTCCCTCCACCACTCAAGTGGCAGGAATCATGAAAATCCAGGTATTTAAAGTTTTAAATCTTTCAGGGCGAGTTTGAAAAGGATGTGATTAGCTTTTTTTTTTTATTATAAGCTTAAACTTTCCCATCTCTCTCCAGGTTCATTACTATGAGGATGGCAACGTTCAACTGGTGAGCCACAAAGAGGTCCAGGAGTCCATGTCAATTTCTGTGAGTATTAATGTTGCACACAGACCGTAATGTGCTTAGAAACTACAAATATAAGCTTCGGGAGATAGCAAAATACTATTAAAAGCACTCATCTAAGACACAGCTAATAATAAGATCTTATATATTAAACATTGTTCTGTTTATTTGTGACGATTGCACCACTATAATCAAATCCGCTCTAAATGTGTTTTTTTTTTTACCTCTTTAAAATGACTGAGAACTCTCCGGGGATTTGCTTTTTACTAATTATGTGCAGTATGGAGGTGTTAATGTGTTTTTTTTTCTCCCCCTTTTAAAATAAACTATCTCTATCTTTTCATCTCCTTTCAGAATGAGGCTTCCACTGCAAAGGAGTTTGCTAAGATCATGGAGGCTGCAGAGAACGACTATCAAGTATGTAATGATCTGAAGTGCATACTCTGAGTGTTGCAGTGTGCTTGATAATAAGCTGTTTGTTGCCAAGGAAACGAACTATCACCTTTAAAATTGTGGTTTTTAAATTGTATGTGTACACAGGAAGAGAGATGAGGAAAACAAGACTCTGTTTACAGTCAACTTTTCAGCGCTTATATTCGATGAACTTTCCCTTAATAAGCTACTGAGAGTGAAAGTTTTTTAGAGGAGGATAAAGATAAAGATGTCACCAAGAGCTCACGTTGTTACTCTTGTCAGGAATCGGTGATGAAATCTTTAACTTTCACACTGCAAAAACCCTTCAGCACAGAATTTTCCTCAAAGTCTTTTTGGGCTTTGCACGGATAGAAAGCTGAGTCATGCTGATGAATGTGGATGTTGTATTTTTTATCGAGAAATCTGCTCATGCAAAGAAATGCAAGACTTTATGAAGGCCTTCCTTTGAGCGTACAAAGCTCGAGGGAAACACTGTCGTACATAAGTTATAGTATAAAAAGAAATCTGTACTACTTCTGAGAATTTATGGATATTTGCAGCTTCTGTATGTCGTCCAATAAATGTGTAAGTAAGTTTTAGCGTCTGAAAAATAAATTAATAAATCTTGAAGCGGCAAAAAAAAAAAAAAAGTTAAAGTTTTAGTTGCAAAATCTAGAAGTGACTTTAAAGGATAATTACCGTTTTTTACAACATGGACCTTATTTATAGCATACAATACGATCATTTACTCACCCAGACAACCTTGGTGCAATTTGGAGTTGTTCGGATGAAATACTCAAATCAGCTCCAGTGGAGCGCCGCGTATATCCGTATAATGTGAGTACACGGGGCACCGAAGCGCAGCCTCTATATAACACATTATCTGCCATGAAACTAGTTCATTTCACCAATATTTAGTTATGATACGTTAGTGCTATTCCCCTCCGAGCCCTCATAGACTCTCATAGATAACCTCTGATCTGACATCATCTGAAATGACATCATCCAGATCAGAGGTTAGTAGGTCAACCTACAGACCCCGGATGTTGATAACATGCCACCACGGGCTCGGAGGGGAATAGCACTAACGTATCATAACTAAATATTGGTGAAATGAACTAGTTTCACAGCAGATAATGTGTTATATAGAGGCTGTGCTTCGGTGCCCTGTGTACTCGCATTATACGGATATACACGGCGCTCCACTGGAGCTGATTTGAGTATTTCATCCGAACAACTCCAAATGACACCAAAGTTGTCTGGGTGAGTAAATGATCGTATTTTATGCTATAAATAAGGTCCAGGTTGTAAAAAACGGTAATTATCCTTTAAGTGGTTTAAATGAACTTTAAATATATTCTTACTTCCTGTCCTCGCCTCTGTTTGTCCCTTCCTTCCAGACGGCCATCAACGAGAATTACCAGACCATGTCGGACACTACCTTCAAAGCCTTACGCCGCCAGCTTCCTGTGACACGCACCAAGATCGATTGGAACAAGATCCTGAGCTACAAGATCGGCAAGGAGATGCAGAACGCTTAAAAAAAAAAAAGAAGAAAATACAACAGAAAAAAAAAGAAAACCAACGGAGAACATAAGACACCCCCACCCTTCCCAAATCCCTCGCCCCACCCCACCCCAACCCCACCCCACCCAAAACAACGTTGCATGACTGGATAGTTGTATCGTCTTTGTACAAAAATTAGAGAAACGGGGGACAAAGAAAGGTTTGGTCTCACAGCAAGATGTCAAATTAACACATTGGATGTCTTACTTTTGTTGATGTTTTTTTTTTTTTTTTTTTTTATACAGACACGGTTAACTCTTCTATATATATGAAATATATGGTGATAATGATAATCATATTTGGGAAAAATATAACTTTTGAGGAAATATAACGAGACATAGGAAAAGAGGGCGGCGGACACTTATGTATGCAAAAAAAGAGAAAAAAAAACAAACACACCCTTATAAAATATCACGTGTGCAATATTTATTGTGTCAGTGAGACCACGCCTTTTGTTTGACCTGCTGAAAAAAAAAAACGGTTGAGTTGGAAATGATGGGTAAACAAATCATACTTGGGAGATATTCTGTCTGCATTTACAAAAAGAGCTCAGATGTTTTTGTCTGGAAGAAGAAAAGACTCCCTTCACTTTTACGATTTACAACCCCCCCCAACCCCTTCCCCTTATATGTTTAACAACAACAACAAAAAAAGAGAAGTTCTTTATCTTCATTGACTGGTATCGTTGGCACAAGCAGTCACACCCACTGTCAGCCACTCAATGTTATTGTTCCCTTTTATTTTGGTACTTCCCTCACCGTTCTGTCCTGTATGTGAGATCTCAAAAGCTCGCAAAGCGCTCCTGGCTAAAAAATTTTTTTGCCTTTTTTGACTTGACATTTTGTCCAAACTCTCACTCTTCAGTGCAGGGAGTTCAGCGACCACTTAACAAGCTTAATTAACAAGTCATCAATCGCTAAGTAATGTGCATAATGTCCAATTTACAATAAAATCCAAACGTATCACTTTCTCCTCCAGTGCTTATTTTTATTAAAAAAAACAAAAAAACAGAACCTGACTGTATTATATAACAAGGCACATTGTAATATATACCTGTATGAAACATCCTGTCTGTCAGTTGGTGATTTATTTCCATGAGATTAATTGTAATTCAGTCACAATTATGTTGCATTAAATAACAAATTTTCTATTCACTGAGTCACTCATACTTTCTGACACCATGTACAGTGATTATAGAGATGGAGGAATTAAAACCAAACTCAAGGTTTATTGTGAAAAGCCCATGTAAGATGATGATTTTTGAGATCGGAGGCATTATTGAATATAGATGGATTCATTAGACATGACTGTATAATATCACACTAGTCCTTACATGTATAGCCCATTGTGCTAACATCAACAATGAAATTATAACATTGCCTGGATGTTGGACTCCTAAAGACTCATGAAGCACTTTTTGGGAACCAATTAAGAGGATTATATTTTCCACGTTCAGTCTGAGACAGTATAATAATAACTGTCATTCTCCAGTAAGAAAAACATCTGTCCCTGTATAATTAGCAAGTTGCACGCATTAAAAATTCAAATGGCAAAGAAGAGAAATTGTAATAAATGAGACTGTGTGGTTTTAAGTATTCATATAAATTAAATTGGGTGTTTTGAGTCAAACGATGATGGGAACTCTTGGGCAGTATGCTGGGAATGCACATTTGGGGTTTGAATAAAGATGAAGTCATTACTTTTAAAATAAGTGATGCTTTAGTTTTTGTGTAATAAAATCCAACCAATGCAATATAATGTACTATGTCCACTTGATACACCTTACTCTGGATCAGATTTAAGTTGTAAAAGCCGCTTTTTACTTCTTTATCTGCAAACATTTTACAATTATTTAAATAGAATAACAAACATATTTCATTCTGTGATGCAATAACATCTAATCCAAGGGTAATATCTTTCAATACAGTACAAACAACATTATTAATCCCACTAGGGGCAATTTGTTAGGAGCAGCTTGTTATACACACATACACACAACACAATAACATACAAACAAACAAATAAATAATACAGTAGAAAAGACACAAAAGGAATACAAAAAATCACCAGGGAGCTTTATTTGGTATAAAAAAAATAAGACACAATAAAAAAGATAAAGCATTCACCAACAATGACTATGGAGCATTTCTGTGTGATGTTACATTTACACAGATGTGTCAAAAATAATGAGATACTAATAAGTCATTATTTTGAGATAGTTATTAATTATATTAAGATTCTATGTCACTGTTTTAACATAGTTTCAAGTCCTTATTTTGAGATAGCTTCTCATTATTTTGGGATAAGAAGTCATTATTTTGAGATAGATCCTTATTATTTTGAGCCACTGAGTCATTATTTTGACATATTAAATCATTATTTTGAGATATATCCTTATTATTTTGAGACACTGAGTCATTATTTTGACATACTAAGTCCTTATTTTGAGATAGTTTCTCATAATAATGATTTACATAATTTGTTTTTTTTACCACATTGGCAGAAATTGGCTTCCACAGTATTGAGTGCGTTTTGGTTGAACTGGTCTTTAACGAAAGGGTAAAACAGCGACACCTGATGGCGGAGGTAGCGAACTGCAGCTTTAGTGAGCCGGTGGTTGCTAACTGAGGAGCTAACATTAGCAGTCTGCTCAGTCTGCAGACACGTCTACAGACACTGCTGCTGCTGCTCAATACTACACACATGTTCAACTCCTGCTGGAAGAAATGCTAGCTACGAATAAGGATTTATCCGGCTTTCACACATACACAAATTAAGGTAAGCTTTCCCTCTGTCTCTCGCACACACACATTGCTTTTACCGACCGCTGCCATTCACAGAGCCTCCACTTTTAAAAGAAAAAAGAGAAAGTTTTGGTACCGATAGCCAGCTCGCAGTTAGCAGCAGTTAGCTGGCAGCCAGGCAGGATAAGTAGCTCACATTTATTTTTAACCAAGTTTTTTAAAAAAAGGGGGAAATCTTCATGTGTTAAAAATGCACAATAGAGCATCAATCAATCAATCGAGGATGTTACCATTTAATTAGTTTTCCAAGCCAAGCTCAAGACAGCAGAGCACAGCAGAGTGATGTTATTATCATTACTATTATTATTATTATTAGTGAGTCTCCATCATGAGTCAGTGCAATATCACTTATATGATACTCAGGAGTTTTACAATGTCATTTATGTCCAGGTGTTATTATTACGCCATGCTGTTGTGTCTAGTTTGCCACAAGCTTTCTCTTCTCTATTACTGAGCTGCAATGGTAAGTGAACGCATCATTTAGTGACTTAAAGCAAGTAGACTACTAACTCATATCTCAAAGTTAGCCTTTATGGACCTAAAAAGTGTTTACCTCTTCTGGGGTAGTTGGCATTATATGTGTCTCCTTTTTTTTTTCTTTCTTTTTTTTTTTTTTTTTGCTCTCTCAGTAGCCAATGATGAGTCTCCTGTGACTGTGTGCTGAGCAGCAGATGGAAGAATGTGCTCTTTCAGAAAGCCAGCTGGCTGGAACTAGAGAGGGCAGGAGAGCCTTTAGGCACACATAGGCTGGTTGGAGAGTCTTATAGTGGTGTGAATGAGTGTATGAGTTGAATCTGATCAGTCGTAAAGCAAAAAAAAAAAAAGCAGTGGGCATCTGTGAGATGTTTATGTTTCGGGTATTGGTGGAAAGTAACTTTTATTCTCAAGTAGTGTATTTAGGTAGAATTTGAGGTATTTGTGCGTTATTTGAGTGTTTCCATATGATGCTACTTTATACTTCCACTCCACTACATTTCAATAGGACATATTGTACTTTTCCACTCCACTGCATTCATTTGATAGCTTTAGTGATTTTACAGATGGAGATTTGACACTATGGATAATAGAACAAGCTTTTAAATTTCAACACTTTGTTAAAGATGAACAATGATGTCAGACAAAAAGCAGTGTGTAGTCAGGGTCACATTTCAGATGTCTATGAGTTGTTAACAGCTCCACCAAATAGTGATTTTTTTTCCCCCCCTCTAAACTTCTCACATGCTTTCATTTCAATAAATGTTCAAATGATCCAATATTTCAGCAAAAATCAAAGATTAGAGAAAAATTCCAAAAACTGACTGTGTATCAGAACTTTGTTTTTTCTTCTTTCCTCTCCCATTAATCATCTCACCACGCCTCACATTTATCTGCTGATCCTTTGGAGGGACTTGACCCCTAGGTTGGGAACCACTGGATTAAACTAGCTAACTGTATATAAAGTAGTGTAAACTAGCTAACTGTATAAAGTAGTGTAAACTAGCTCCACCTCCAGCAGCTACAACACTGATGCTTCACTATTAATAATCTAATAATACTAAATAGTGAATTTACATCAGTTACCTTATTTAATTTACAACTTCTTGGCATTTAAACAAACCATAACGATAGTAGTTACTGAAATACTAGTACATTTTGCTGCTAATACTTATGTACTATAAATATGATTCTTCTGCAGGACTTTAACATGTACATTGCAGTGCTGTAAAGTACAGGATGTGAATACTTCTTCCACCACTGGTGTTAGGTTGAATTTGGCACTAGTGCTGCTAACTGTCTTGTCACTTCTTGCACAGAAATGTGTTAATGTACAGAGTGTATGCTTATGAAGTGGTAGGCTGCCAAATACCAGACCTTCAACAGAAGTCAGTAAAAGCATGGAAAAAGATTTTGATCTTTTCCAGTTCTTCAAAACTTATTAGAAATTATTCTTGAACCTAATAAGCCTACGTGTATTATCATTAGTCATGTTTTGGCCAATGACTAAACTCTGTATGGGAAAAGTTTAAATGGAAAATATTAGAGCTGCACTGAGTACTCAACTGTTTGATTAGTTGGCAACTGTTAAATTGATCAGGAGAGAAAATAATTAGATTTTGAGTCACAGATGAAAAAAGGTTCAAATTCTCTGAATCCAGTTTATTCAATGTGAATATTTTCATTTTTTTTAAAAAAAAACTTCTTTAACACAAAGTTAAATATCTTTGGGTTGTGGACTATGCAGGACAAAGGATGATAACAAATATAATGGTTTATATAGTTTACAGTGTCATCAGCCATTCAAAATTGTACATACTAAAGTTATTTCTTCTGCAGTTTATGATGAAATACAAACTTCCTCTGTTACAGCAAGTTGTTTAGCTTCTTTTTTGAGGGGGGGTTCATAGCTGTTGAGTCAAAATGTGTTTATCATATACATCAACAGACACTTTTTGATACTAAAGTTATAGCAGATTTTGTGCTCAAAAATTGTATAATTTGTAATTTAGATGGACAGATACTTCATTTATTAATACCTGCTACGTTGTAGAGATGGAGTACCGTTTTTGACCTTAGTTATGAACAATTGCAGCACAGCCTCCCCTTATCAGATTTGACTAATGACTCACAGGGAATCGCTCTCTGCTGCACATAGAAATTGCAGGTAAGTTTACAAGAGGGATGTAGGAGGGCGCTGAAAAGCCTCATCTACTTTTACATCTCAACTGACCCAGTGTTACAACCCCTGAACTGAGAGTAATGTGTCACACTGATAACACACTTTCACTTCCTCTTCCACAGAAACACCAGTATATAGGGGTTTACACTTAGTTCTGCTTTTCCCCAACACCAGGAACACATTTATAATATGAACTGCGGGATTCCCCCCCAAAACTACATCAGCCACTTTCTCCTATCACACTTCCTCTGCTATTAAATTTGTCATTCTCTGCATGCCCCAGAGACCTCGTCTGGTCTTGTTGTAGCCTCCTTAGGTGCCACAAACAATAGCTTTCATAACAGCAGGGGAGTTTACTTATCTCCCTTTGGGAAATAAAGCAAGACTTGTGTCGATGTTGTGTGGCTTCTCTGTGTTGATTAAAATATTGCACATATTGTTGTTGAGAGAATTTGTGCCCTCTTAAATTTGATTTCCTACCATGTGATTGTTGAATATCAGTTTATAACAAGGGTTGTCTGAATTGGATCTGTTTATGAAAGACTGAAGCATATTTAGGCAGGAGTAGTCAAAGCACTAGTACTTAAGATGGGTTAAATACTGAGACTGTATGTTTGACAAATCTGACATCTGAAACGGCTTTTACCTGTGACCTTTGACCAATTGATGAGTTTTGATACTCATATTAGGACCCAGAATCAGATCATGTTTCTTTCATCTAAGAAACTTAAACAAACTTTTGACAGGTGTATCTAGAAATGAAATAGAGATGCCAATACACTCCTTTATCTCATCACATCTTTTTTTTTTTTTTACCCATCTGAACACATCTTCTTTACACCGCCTACACGCCTTTCCAGAAATGCTGCTGCTAACTTGATCCAACAGATTGTCACACATTACACCCGTTTTATTCTCACTGCACTGGCTTCTTATTCATTTAACACCTTTCACGGTCAGGCTCGGCAGTATATCGCAGATCCTCTACTCAGGGTTTTCTAAGTGTACCTTGGATACGTTTTAAGACTCGGGGAGGTCGTGCCTTCCAGTCGATGGCCCCATAGCTTTGGACTAGTCTCCCAATAAGCTTGAGGTCCTTGGATACTGTGGACTCATTTAACCCTTAAACAGGCAGCAGTGGAAAATGAGATATGAAAAATAAAATCGTTGTTATCTTATGTGCACCAAGTGAAACATTTCCATAAATATATATTTAAAATATTTTGAATTTTTATGAGTTGTATCTCCTCCAACACACGTTGTCTCTACTAAGTTACAAAAACTGCTCATAATGGTAAACAATTGAATACTTTATTTGAAGTGATACATTCTTGCTTTCTCTGGTCATTAATATGCCAGTTTTATCATTTCTATCAAAGTATAAGCCTACCACAAGCTTCAATTCTACCAATCTAGTCCTACCAATTCAGGGCACATACAATTGAACAAAAAAGTCTATCTCCTGGTGCTGTGCCTGTTTAATGGTTAAGATAGTCATTCACTTAGTTTGTGGAATTTGGAAGTTTTTATTTGACACCAATGTCTGTTCCCTTTGTATATTTGATCTGATGTCTTTATTTCTATTTATCTTGATTTTATATAATTGTAGTTGATTTTGAACATGAAGCGCTTTGTGACTGTTGTCTGTGAAAGGTGCTATATAAATATACTTTACTTCCGTACCTCTTTCAGCCTAACATTCTGCATACTAATGATTGTTCAGTGTCAGTTGTTGCATTGACCTTTCATGAGGTCATTTCCCCAACTCCCTAAATCTTGGCTTGCTGCAGTATTTTCCTTTAACCATGAAATTCCCAATGCATATGTTTCAGTTACCAGTCAGTAAACGCATTGATTTTTACAACTCTGTCAAGGAGAGTGGTTTTTATTAAGGTATGTGAAAAGATCAGTTTCCATAGCAATGGCATAGAAAAACAGCAGGGTGGAGGTCCCCTTTCAAAATGCAACACATCTTGTGGCTGCATGGTATTCTTGTGTATTTAGACTACTATTAATTGCTTTTTGGGTATCTTTTATGGTGACTTTCTATGAATTTAACAAGCTATTACGGAAACCTGACATTTACTCTTGATGTTTCAGATAGCTGACTGTACACTCAGTAGACATTTAATTAGTTACATCTTTCTAATATTCGGTTTGACCTCCTGTTTGCACCCATAACCGCCTGAAGTGTTCAATGCAGGCATGAATTTAATAAAGTGTTGGAAACAGTTCTCAGAAATTCATGGTGGCGTCACACAGTTGCTCCCAATTTGTTGGCTGCATATCCCAAAGGTGCTCTATTAGATTGAGCTCTGGTGACTGCAGTGGCCGTCGGAGTACTATCAACTGATTGTCATTTTCGTTGAAACAGGTTGAGATCATGTACGCTTTGTGACATTATGTGTTATCTTCCTGGAGGTAGACTGTGGCCGTGAAACATAGGTGTCCAAACTCTTCCATAAAGGACCAAATGGCTGCAGGTTTTCATTCCAACCAAGTAGGAGCACACCAGGCTCGACTCATTTAATCAATTGATCTCAGTCTTCAAACAGTTGATTGGTCGAATCATGTACTATTGATTGGTTGGAACAAAAACCGGCATGCACAAGTCTCTTTATGGTCTAGTTTGGACATACTTGCCATAAAGGGATGCACATGGTTTGGGATAATACTCAAGTACAGAAGGCTTTCACGTTTATAAGATGCTTAACTGGTATTAAGGGGTCAAATGTGTGCCAAGAAAACATTCGCCATGCCATTACACCAACACTATGAGCCTGAACTCTTGACACTAGCATGGTTAATCTAATTGCAATTCCAAAATTGTAATTGCTATGTCAGCTTGTGCAATTATATAACCACGAAAGACTACAATTTAAGTCCATTTGAAAAAGGTCAGAGTCAGCTGTTATCTTGCTATCACAACAGATAATGGCACCAACATTGTTAAAGCTGTGGAGACAAAATAGACTTGGTGACAGTGTTTTGGACATAGTCTTTACCTTGCTCTAAGTTAGATTGGTTTGATATATTTTTAACATTGGCTTGCGTTCTCCTAAGAAAATATAACCATGGTTAACCATAATCATATAACCATTCTTATATTACCACTGTTTTCTTAATGCATAACTGGTATTAATGGGTCGAATGTGTATCAAGAATATATTCCCCACACCATCACGCCATCACTATGAGCCAGAACTGTTGACACAAGGCAAGATGGATCCATGCATTCAGGTGTAAACCAAATTTTGCCCCTACAATCTGCACGTCACAGCAGTATTTGAGATTAGTTTTTCCAGTCTTTTACCATCTGTTTTTAGTGAGCCTGCTGTAGCCTCAGTGTCCTGTTCTCAGCTCACAGGACTGGAGGACCTGGTGAGGTTTTTTGCTGCTGTTTCCCATTCTTTTTCAAGTTTCAACGTGTCGTGTGTGTTCAGAGATGCTCTTTTGCAAGTTGCTGTTGTAATGCATGGCTACTTACTGTCGCCTTCCTGTCAGCTTGAAGCACTCTCACCGGTCTCCTCTAATTTTTTTTTTTTTTATGCACCATTTTCTGTAAACTAGAGACTGTTATGCATGAAATCATGTGTGACATCAGCAGTTTCTGAGATACCCAAACTAATTGATCTGTTTTTCACCAAGTCACTTTGGTTACATTTCTTGCCCATTCTGATGTTTTAGTCTGAACAATAACTGAAACTCTAACCTCATGTCTGCATACTTTTATGCATTGAGTTTCTGTTACATGATTGGCTGATTATACGTTGGCATTAAAAGATTTGGCTTGTGATTTTCTATATTTTTCTTAGTGTCAACAAATCTATTGTGTAGAGCCAAACCAACAATTAACTGATCCAAGTTGTAAGTATTGTGTGTGTAAACAAAGCCTGATGTATCGTATTCCTCTTTACCATAGACCACCCCCTTTCTCCAAAAACTATTAAAAACACATTAATGAGCCACAACGCTGTACTGGGTGACATGTTGTTAGTTCCTGTAGACGGTGGCTACCGCAGCTTGTTTAGAAACGGCTTTCAAAGAGTAAAAATAGTGAGTAACTCGCCCCTGTGTTTGTACAGAAATGCAGTCCAATCTACACAACAGATGACACACACCAGCAGAGAATAAAATGGTTTCACTAGTAAAAAGCATTAAAAGAAAAGAATCTAAGGCAATGATAAAATACAAGGCAATATCAAAACATGCCCAAATGTCAGACATAAAACAGAATAAAATGAAAGAATAAATAAATAAATAAACAAAAGATTACAAAAAAAACATCTAAAGCACACAAAGGTCATTGAAAACATGCAAGTCTTGAGTTTTGTTTTACAAGTATCAATGGAGGGTGAATACTTTGAAAAGCATAAGACTATTTAAAAGCATTGGATTCATTACTGCACATTCTCTATGTCCCCCTCACATTAATAGAAGAACTGTATAAAAAGAAACTGGAAATGATCTCAGACATCAGTCTGATGAAAGCAGGACATCCGCAAACATTCTGTGAATACAGTGTGGTGTACTGGAGGTGTTAAAATTCTTAATTTAAGCTCACACTGGACTGTCTTCACCTTGCTGTGTGTTTTTTAAAAAGTTCTTAAAGGTAGAAATTGCAGTCATCAAACACAATTTGCCAATGTTGTCAAATATATTCAGCTATTCATCTCCATCATGTATCCTTACAGCACAGACTGTGTTGTGTAAATGATCATCCATCTAGCTAACTCTCACACCAGCATTTGTATCTATTTTCAGTACTTTACAAGATTACATTGAAATTGCAGTGAGCAGGTTGACCTAAGTTGAGCTTGAAAGAAACACAACCCCATTCATAATTGTGCAGGACGCTAAGTTCAACAATAAGCGTTTTGTGGCACAGATGCCAAAAATAATTGATTCTGGACTCTGGGATTGGCATCATAATTTTTTGTACAGCCGTAAGAATCAGAAGGTCAACATGTAAAGGGAGATTTATGGAGCATTTTGTGGTACCGTATCAACTCCTAGGAGCCCTTAGCGGCCATTTAAGCTGTGCTGAAATTGAAGAAGTGGCCTATTAAGCGTCTTCATGTCTTTGTGGAGAATGCAGGCAAGCTCTACCTTGAAGACCCCTGATAATAACTTGCATCTGGGTTCAGACAGATTCTGCAGGGCATTTTTTCCCCAGGCTTCATATTCCACAGAGAATGAATTCATGCATCAGAAATAAAATCTCTTTGAGGATAGGACTCCTAAACACTTCTTTACTGCAATAAGATTCGAATATAGTCAGTCAGGGATGGAGCAGTAAAGCTTATGCTAAGGTTTTTCCACATTTCTGGAAGCAAGCGACACTCTTGTAAAATACACAAATAAGAAAGAAAGGAATAAAGCTTGAAAAGGTATAGGCTTGTTTTTTGACCCAATGCAGTAAGAACATCTCCATATAGCTCAATGAATAGTTTAACACAAATGCAATCCAAATAAAGTTGCAGAACAAAAATTGGATGTTATTACATAGAGACTCTCTGAATTGGCCGGATGATGTGACACACAGTCAGACACAGCACACATTCACCACAAAGCCAGATCAGACTGGCCAGAAACCTTTATTTAGAACCTGTGCACTGCTTTAGTAACATGAGCTCAGCCAGAAATGTTTGCCCTACCTTTTTGACGGGGGCAGACTACCCTGCCCTGCCCTGCCTGGAAAAAAAAAAAAGTCCACAATTGTAGTCTGTTTTTCGTCCACTTTCTGTCTGCTTTCAATCAGCTGTACCCAGTGAGAACAGAAAGCCTGGATTACCCTTCAAACTTTTGCACCTTGAAGCACCCAAAGTGGTAATTCAAGGCAAACACCCTGAACCCCTCACAGCTGGCTCTGTAATATCTGACTTGCAATGCCAGTTGGGGTTGGGGCCAAGTGAGGGAAAGGTCATGGCTGCTACGAAGGCACACTGACCGTACAACACATCAGACAATCTGCTATAGTGAAGTACAATGATGAGGTGAATCCAGGTAGAATCCACTATCCCATATAGATCCACCTTACTTGATCTATATCAATCATGAAAGATGAGAGGTAAGTAAGTAACAGCCTCGAGTCTTGGACAATTGGAGAAGGACTTTTTAAAACTATGGCAAAGTGCAAAAGGGTCAATAGCTCAGCAAGAGCACTAGTGTTCGTCTTATTGTGTTGGGTTAGATTTAATTTATGATGTTTTGTCGTTTTTATACTGTTACGATATTGGATATCTATGTTAAACATGGTCAAAGGTCCAAAACGGCAGGTGAGTGTATGTAAATATGCTCCTCAAAAGTTGAAAGGCAGACGTCAGTGTGCTCTGAATGCTTGTTTGCAAGGTTACCCCCCATTTCCTCTTTGTACTGATTGTTTGCACATGCCCATAAAAGTCCTTCCATCCGTCTCTCCATCCTATAGCCTTTGTCATGAGGTTGTGCACATCGTCCACTCAGTCTGTACTCTCCCAGAAGTCTGCCAAGTTGCACCTTACAGAACAGAACAGATTTGGCTCATCTGAAGGGGGGTCTTACAATGACAGGAGCTAAAACGATGACGAAAGGAGCGACTGCATCAACGGGCCATTGTAAGATCAATAAGGAGTTTCTTGACCTGTAAACCAGAGCCCTAGAATAAGACTAAAGTACTGTAAATGTCAGTGATACATACCGCTTTAAAATTGAATCCCTTGTGGAGAAAACAGACCCCTCAACCATGATCACATTACAGTCAACAACTGTTTCACAAGGTTAATGTGCAGTAGATCTTGGTCTGATCAGCAGTGCAAAAAACTAATCTCTCTGTTTACAGGACATAGTGGGTGATAAAACAGTCTTGGTGTTAAACAGCTACTCATTTAAAACACAAGGCTTTCAGAGGATGATGACTTGCTATCATATTGGCGAGCAATCTGGCTGTAGGCCGTACATCTTACACCAAACATTGTCTCTGTCTCTGTGGCCATTTTCCTATGGGACTTAGGGCAGAGGTGCTGATTAAAGTCCATTCTTCATGTAATAAGGAATGCATTATTTCTATAAGGTTGGCTGAATAATAAAAGTAGAAGCCACAAAAGTACATAGAAATTCAGGTTCTGGCTTCAGGGATTAAAATGAAAACAAATTCCTCTTCAGTGGTTGCTTGCATGCCAAAAAGATGAGTTAATTCAACAAGGCTACCAGCCACAGTCAGAAGTTGCTAACATGAAGCAGGTGGTTATTTCCCCACCCTCTGTTCCTCATCCTGACTTCCTACTTTGCATACAGAGACAGTTTGATGAATGACAGGTCCATTGGCCTGTATTTAAATGTGCTTAACATACACCAGATTTGAATGCCTGCACTTATTTGAATCTATCCAAACTACATGATAAAATTAACAAGAATCTGTGTAATACTAGAGACAGCTGGCCTGAAACAGTCATCCGGTGTGTTTTAACATTTCATCACAATGCTATACATAAAAGTAAGTTTTATTAATTATTGATCTAGAATATATCTTTGCTTAGTGACTAACTGGTAGTGTTGGTTAATATTTTTCACATAACCCTGAATGTCTGTTTGTCACTTACTCACTCACTCACTCACTGACTGATCCACAGAGTAATGGAGTTACACCACTGGTCGACTGTCCTAGTGTTGGAATTTCCCCATTGGCCGTTACTCTTTCAAAATGAATTGGCGAGAACAGTTTCAATTACGAACTCAGGGAGCATTTACAGTGAAGCCCTGAGTGTAGCTCATTCAGTCCCGCCAAGAGTCCGAAAGCCCGAAAATAAGTTATAAAAACACACATTTACCGACCAAAACATCCCGCGGACACAATGAGATGTGATGGATCCATTTTACCAGCCTGTACTATGGCTAGCAATGTGTAGCTGCATTGTTTCTGATTTAACAGTGTGTTAACTGTGTTTATTTGGTTTGAAAGTTGTCACGTCATGGATATATAGCCACACAGCTGATGGACTGTTAGCCTAGCTTGCTAATTCTACATAAACATATGGATTATATATGTTTACAGACATCCGCAGATATAAACAGATGAAGTTAACAGATAATTAGGATAGTTATAATTAAAATAAGTTCGTTTTTAAATCAAACATTGCAAGATATGAGTGGAAAGTATTGTTCTTGCAACTGCATATCCTTTTTTGACTCAGCCGTGGCGTCATCTTGTCATGTGATATGTTACTTCTATACACTTCAAACTCAAATATCACTTGGACCACTAAAGATGAACATTTGATATCCAGGAATTCAGATTATAGAGATGATCACTGACTATCCCTGTAACACATGGTCCAGCCATACACTGGGTTTTGACTACTCTTGTTTTAAGTTACCCTTTCTGTGCAGTTCTGACTTTCTAACTGAAAAAATGTACAAAAAAAAAGTGATTATCAGAATTGTTGGTGATTATTTTTCTGTCTTTGACTAACTAATAATCGATTCATTGACTAATCGTTACAACTCTACATTTCATAACTAAGTAATATGAGATGCTCAAACACTAGTTAGAAATATAATACAGCAGTGCTATATTTAACCAAAAGAGAAACTGAGCCGTTAAATATACAACACAATGTAGAAAACAGCAGCAATTGAAGTGAACACTGACAATTTTAACATTTGTGTCACCTCAAGCTGAACAAATATTTGGTTTAAATCATAACACTTACTTAAGATGAAAACCTTAGATTAAGTAAAAGATGTAAATGTTTCCCAGAAGAAACTCTGAGTAGAAAAGAAGTTTGTTTTCACAGACTCAAACAAGCCAGGGAAAAATATTGTAATCACTGGAAAAACTGAAAAGCATCAAAACTCTTGTTGTGTAAGTGGAACTTGTTAGTGGCAGCAGGGGAACAGTGTTTGTATTGGACTATGTAAGGTGAATGGATGTAATGACTCAATACAGTCATTACAGGAGCAAGTTAGGCGTCTTTTCAAGTACTGTTCTGTGTTTCCCATAGTGGTTGCTAAACCTGGGACCTGTTCTACACGAATGTGGTTGAGTTTGCTAATAACAATTTTATCAGATTGTTTTATAGAATTTTAAAAATGTCCGTATATAGAAATAAATGGGATATTGTTAAATTTTTTGCATCTAATTATTAAAATGCTGCAGTAAAACAACATGGAAACTCATCAGAGATACCTCAAAACTCGTACAAGAATATGCTGGTTTTAGTGATTAGTAGTAGTAATGGAATCTATAGCACTGAGTTATGTGAATATTAAAAAATGATGCAGTGAAAGCACAAGAAAGTCATTGCAGATGTGTCTCAACAAAGGAAAATAAGAAATAAAATGGAGACCTTTCTGTTTAAAACAACCTACATGGCCAAGTGAGTATAGATTTCTGAGTTTACAAGGTGCACTTGAATGCGTCATGGAGTCCCAGTCAGCACCTAGGACCTTTTTAAAGTGATGTAGGCACAGTCAATTTGTTTTCTTTTTTTTTAATTGAATTTATTTCACATTGTGGTTAGTAGAAGAGAACAATAACTAAAAAAAAAAGTGAAATATGGTAGAAGGAGCCAATGAAACCCATAAGGCCTTGTTGGGTGGCCCTCCTGTTGAGAGACATATAACAGAAAAATTGAATGGCATGATGTGACCGCAGTCTTTCCTGCATCAGTAAGACTCATAAAGAATCATGTTTAATTCAGAGTGTGCACAGAGAGGCGGGGCTAAGTAAGATTTTTATCAAAGAAAAAAAAAGAGAAAAAAAAATCAATATGTGGTGGTCAATCTGGATTTTGTGGTGGGCTGCCACAAATGAATTAATGTATGAGAAACACTGCTGTTGAATTTGGTGCTTGGTGGAGATGACTGGAGGTCAATCCTCCTGTACCAGAATGTGGATTTAATGGCCTGTGGTTAAGGGTTTAAATAAATAAATCTGACACTGGGCATTATCCCAATGCTGAAATCCAACTAAAAATCTAAAACAAGTCCAGGTGATTCTAAAAATACTACAGGAGGAGAAAAATAGCTGCCGTACCGTTTCTATGGAGAGAAAAACAAACCCAACTCTGTGAAAAGAAGGGAAACTATTAGTGTCCAAAACCAAACAAGAAGACAAAATTGAGAGATTACTCTTTCCTTTCAAAATTCATATGAATGAGGAAGTGAATGTTGAACCAACTATTTCTGATGATCGTAAAACAAAATAGCTTTTTTTTCTGCAATATTGTTTATTGTGCCTGTGAGATTACACCAATTTGTGAGTATTCAGAAGAGCACTGCTGGAATAAAACAGCTATTTTCTTTCTAAATGTACCATCGATAAAGACTTTTTTTCCCCTAATAATTCAGCATCTTCCTCCCTCTCGACTGAGTTTTGCATTTCTGGACCTATTCAGATTAGTCATACTATTCAAAGGAGCTGCTGAAGAAGAAGAAGAGACAGCACACTGCCCGTCTCTGCTATCAAGTCCCTTTTATTTTCCTTTGTGCATTCACATCAGTGGGTTTCTTGTCTTTCAAGAAATGTATTGATGGTGCCCAACACACGCTCAGGAAAATGTGCTGCCAGTGTCCACAGTAACATTTTCTTCCCCCCATTGAGCCACTTGGCCAGTAGATCAGAGTTTCACTGGCCCGGCAGCCAAAAACTAAAAATAACTCATTTTTTTCTCATAATATTGGTGATTTGTTCAGTGCATACATAATACAATACAATACAATAATTCCCTTTAGATTTGGTTGTTTTCTTTAGTTATGGATATGTAATGTTAATATATTACACAGATATGCAAAATATAAAAATAGGCACATATTGGATTAGTAAATGAATGGTGTGTAAATGTAGTTTTCTCCATATTGTGTGTGAAGTCAGAGAGTATGTAATACACGTAGTTTATGATAGTAACATTTCAGCGAGTATATGGATAACCTTGATACTTGACTATTGTGTCAAGAGCTGGAAAATATGGTGAGAGATCTGCAAGAAAGATTCTCCTTGAGATAAGATAGTGAGTGAAGGAACATAATGGAGTTTTTTTGTATGCATGTGTTCACTCCAAACTCTACCTGTCCACTACAGACACAAAGTCAAACTGTTTTCCTGTTTTATTACCATTAAAGGGGAGTTTTTCTTGCTTGCTCTTGGGAGAATGTTAGGTCTGCAGATGAGGAACAAGAAACAGAAAGTAAGACCATAAGCCAACACAGTAAATCATCTGTTTAGTGTTTGATGGTTATAAATGTTGGCAAAGACTGGACCAAACCCGCAATACCAAATCTTACCAGTAGGTGTCGAACTTAACTCTGTCGCTCTCCATAATCAGTCCATTAACGAAAGCGTAGCTGCACCATAGTCAAGTATTTTTATTTCTCACAACAACCATTCAAAATGTAACTTCTTCTTTAGCTACAATGCTGTGTGTTGCCATGGAGACAGCGTGGTACAGCTATGCCATGCTAACAGTGCTAGCCTTGCTTAATAGCTGCTGGTTGCCGTGCAGGCTGTAAAATGATGCGTCAAATCCCTTTGAACCCACCGGTTGCTCCTCTCAGATTGCTAGAAACTGTTAGCAGCTCAGCAGGGTTTATCTTATTAGTTATCGGTGAGATTAGCGCTGTTAGCCCGGGTTAGCAAACATCCTACAGCTAAGGGGGATAAGCAGCAGCAGCCGCCAACCTAGCCAGCCTCTGAGCCTCTGTGTGAGATGCTTAGACGTCTCTTAATGACAAATGTTGGTTCAGTTGGTTTGCATAAACCAATATAAGCTTCTACACAAGGCTGGCCTCGCTAAACTGGAACTCAACTATACCCTAATGGCTATTTATTTGTGCTTTAGTAGTCGCTGTGAAACAATAAAAAAATAAAGTTTAATTTCTCACATCTTTAAAATGAGTCAGGAGGCTGACAGCAAAGCCTAACTCTACTTTGAATGTCCTCCCTTCATCCTAAACTGTATCCCCATGACTCTGATCGCCCTGCATACACTTTTACTGACCATCCGTTAAATCAGACCCTGGTTGCTGGTATAAAGCATAACATTTAAAGGTGGTATAGTTTCCAGTTTCAGCTATAATATATAGGATTGATCCAGCTTTTGGTTTACTTTTTCTCACCATTCATATTCAAATGCCTCGCTACAGACCAATAAATCATAATTCACTGGCTGTCCATGCATCAGTAGGTCTTGTTAATAGGAGCTCTGGGAGGACTGGAGAATCACACAGTTCCCCGTTTTGACCAGCTGGTGTCAGCAGCGACAGTCCCAGCTCCTTTGACCCAGTTTGCTGAATGATACCGCTGCGTTTGAATTGTGACCCAACGGAGGTAATCAAAGCCTCGCCGACCTTCCTTTTGTGCTTGAGTCCGGTTCTTCTGAAAGGGGAACAAGGGGGGGGACAATTGTCTGATTATCAAAAGATTGGCAGTCCCTGCTGTTGCTGTCTGCACGTCACGTTGGATTGTGTGGTGGGCACAATCCATTTTTTTTTCTTTTTCTTTCTCACCAGATGGCTTTTAAGTACTGGAAATCCATTCTCACCAGGTCGGGAAATGACCACCAGCTAAACGCTAAATCTGGGAGCGTCTCGGTAGCAGCATGTTGCATGTCATACACATCTCTCTGATCTTATTTCCTCCTGTCCGCCTCTTCACTTCACTAATCACTGCCAAATAATAAAAGAAAAAAAAGGCAAAATGCCAATCGCCAATCTGACCACCAGCAAGTATGTGACTGTTTGGCTGGCTGGCTGAGTTGGTTGGTGGGTGGCTTTGCCAATTGAAGCAGAAACACTGTTGGAGGGGAACAAGCCATGATTTAGAGATGCTGTTCTGCTCTTAAACTCTGCTGAGTTGGTATAAAAAGAGGCTGGTGAGTTTTAGGAGGGGGACTAGTTATTGTAGCCTGAGGACGGATAGAGGTTTTTTTCTACCCTTATTCTTCCACACAAGAACCCAGTTGTCATCTTTTCTTGGCACATATGGAGGTCTAATCGGTGTTTAGTCTTTCTAACACAATTCAAAGATGGTTATTGTGCACAGGCCAGATGGGAGATTGAGCCATGAAATCACTCCCTACTCACGACATAGTAGGGCCTTACTGGTACAGGATTTTTGGGGTTGATACCAATATTGGGGATATCGCTATATCGCCTTATCATCTTATATATTAAGTTTATTTCTATAGCACCTCTTCAAACCGAAGTTACAATATAAACAGGATAACATACACAAATAGAAGTTTTCTACCCTTATTCTTCCACAGAAGATGCAGGTATATGAGATATGAACCCAATTGCCATCTTTTCTTGGCACATATGGGGATCTAATCAGTGTTTTAGTCTTTTGTAACACAAGTCAAGGATGATTATTGTGCACAGGCCAGATGGTAGATATGATTATTGATCGATTTTTGTCTTCATTTCATTGTGTTTTTATGGCTTGTACCTCATCCTCACCTCCATTAACACACTCGTGCCACAACATCAAGTCCTCTGAAGTATCTCATCATGGGCTGTTCCAATAATCCGCCCTCCTCCCTCCTCCCTCCTCCTCTTTTCTATATTTCTCCTCATTTCTTTTTCCTCTCACTGAAGGATGGCCACACTCCTCTCACGCTTACTTTCAGTTGCCTAGCAACCGGGAGGAGATGCTTCTTTTTTTCCCCTCTCTCTCTCTCTCTCTCTCTCCCTCTCTCTCTCTTTCGGGGTTGTACTTTGTGATGTGAAGCGGGGGCGGGGTGAGGTGTGCATTGTTCAGGAATAAATGGCTCATGAATTCAGTTCCAGTGAAGAGAGAGAAAGAGAGAGAGAGAGGGAGGCGGGCGAGGAGCTCGTTTTTTTGTTTGTTTTGTTTTTAAGTAAAAGCAGTCATCGAACGACAGCGTTGTTCCATTACTCGGTTTCTGACTCAATTAGCGCTCAACATTCACCTGGGCGTCACCACTGTTATGGTAATAGGCTGGCATCCTAATTATCTCTGTGCCAGTGAGAGTAAGGCAAGGTGCCAGCGTGTGTGTGTGTAACCAGCATGTGTGACTCAAACAAACTTTGAGGAGAAAGAGGCTGAAGACGACAGCGAGGGCCTCGTCAGTCTCAGTCTTCAGTCTCAGCACTTCTGCAGCACCAAATATTGGAGACAGATACTAGTTTTTGTCTCTCTGTTCATGTGATTTTTTTTTTTTTACTGGCAAGATGCTTTTTCTTCATCCTCCAGCATTTCATGACAGGTCGTACTATTGCATTATATAACAAATACAATGGCTGTCCCTGAAATCACTCCCTACTTACTATATTGTAAGTAGGGAGTGATTTCAGGGACTGACTGATACAGGAGTTTTCTGGGCCAATGCCACTGTATTGGCTTCTTATATAATAAACTTTATTTCAATAGCACCACTCCAAACCAAAGTGAAAAGGTGCTTCACTTAAACCGAAGTAACAGGATAACATACACAAAAACAGAATGGGAACAATAATCAAGCATAAAAACATTAAACAATGAGTGAAATTACAAAAAGCAGCAATTATACAATATCACAGAAATGACTGAAATGTCTGTAGGTGGGTCTTTAAAAGCTTTTTAAAATGAGGCGCTGACTCAGCTGATCTGATACTGAGGGGGAGTTTGTTCCTTTTTGCTTTATATATGCAGAACATGTTCATAAATGTGGATATCAAACACTTGTGACCAAGATATGTAACTCTATTGTATAAAATGACAAAAAATGAACTTTAAACTGTGAATTTAAGTATTATAAATTACTATAAATATTAAAACATACAACAAAAAAAGTGGATATAAGAAAAAAGGATCCACCAGTTTCTGGAGGTGACGTAATCATTCTGTAACAGTTTCAATCGTCGTGTACACGTGCGACAGTTTTGACCCTGACACCACCGACTCAACAAAAAAAACAACAACCTCATCGTCAGTCCATTTATCATACGTCTTCCTGTCCATCTCCATCTTCTACTACTACTTTTATTTTGCTGGATTGTGAAAATAGTGTTTGTTTTGGCGCTTTCTGTAACATCCCTTCCCACTTTGAGCACCGAGTCAACCTCAAGCCTGACCCAGGAATTTTTCGGGGGCTGCACAGAGTAAATATCCCGAGACAGGGACTCATTTTGCCCCCGTAAAAGTTCCGGTAGATTGTCCTTCATGGGTGGTTCCTGCTATGGAGACACGCACCAATGGTTACGACCCCTTAAAATTACCCTTAAAGCGATGGTTCGGCATAATTTCGACCTAGCGTCATATGCACCATGAGGTCTATCTAAACACCACCTCAGCCGTTCATTTTCATTTGGTTGGAAAATAATGGAGTTAGAGCCATCAGCTGAATGTCTTAGCACAGGCGCTAACGGGACCACCAGTGTATCTGGTAAATGACCCCACTAATAATGCCTGGATTGTTATTAAACTTCTACAGTAGTACAAATAGGGTCATAAATCGATGCATTGGAAAGTTTGTAAGTACACCCGGAGTTTATTAAAATAAACACTTACCTGATGGCTTTTACTCTGCGGCTACTGCTAAAGCTGGAAACATTGTCGAAATATCGCGCGATAACGGGTATCTCGCGAGACCACATGGTACTTCAGTGATCGCACGATATTTCGACGATGCTTACCATTTGGCTGATGGCTCTAACTCCACTATTCTCCGACCATATGAAAATGAACGGCTGAGGTGGTGTTTAGATAGACCTCATGGTGCTCATATGACGCTAGGTCGAAATTACGCCGAATCATCACTTTAACTTCCTTCAGTGAAAACGGCCCTTTGGCTGATATATATCGGTGCATCTCTTGTTAAAACCATTTCAGTGTAGGAAAACAGCAAGTATTGAATAAGTTAATAAAGGAGGAATTTTAGACACAGCCAATAAATAAATACACAGGAGATATTGTCTGTTTATTTGAATCTTCTGTCAAACAAGAACTTTAAAGAGTCTCTGTTGGTCTTGCGTGTCCAAAGCTCTAACTGCTCTGAATCGGGGAGCACACTCTGTACTGCCAGGCGTCCAATTATTTTATTCAGTTACTAAATTTGTTTACTTCAGAGGAAGAAGAAGAAGAATACTTGTGGGGGCCGTCCCGCTGCCTTCAAAATCTATGAATTAAATTAAGTCATTTGAACAGTTATGAGCTCTTGTTGTGTCGCTGGATGTGCGTCCTCGGCGAAGCGGAGATGTTTTTCTCAGAAGTTGACAGGTAGTGTGAAGCCGGTGCAAACACACACACACACACACACACACACACACACAGCGGCAAAGTTTGGTTGCATTTTTAGAGAATTTCTTGGTTCATGGGGCAAGAATAGTGAACATTTGACGTGAGAGCAGATGACACTGTGATTACAGAAGGGAGGGTAAAGAGCAGATCCCAGCGCCTTCCTCCTCACCTCCCAGCGGAGAGTTTGAGAAAGAGAAAGAAAGAGCGAGAGAGAGAGAGAGAGAGAGAGAGAGAGAGAGCCCCCCTCGTGTAATTAACGTGACCCCAGGAGACGTCTTTAGTGAGTTTGGAAGGAGTGGAAGTGCTGTGTTGTAGAAGATTCATCTTTAACATACCAGAAAACTGCCAACTGGATGCAATTAGATTTTTTCCCTCCAATTTAGTTTAATTTGCTCTTTGGGAACAAGTTTAAATACCTTGAATCAGACATGGAAAATCACTTCATTTGTATCAAGAAAAGGAAGAATGAGTGAGTTAAGTGCATAGACAACATTAAGAAACTCAATTAGAGCTGCAATCATTTATAAGTTATTGAGTCATTATTTATTTTTTTACTATGTGTAGCCCTTTTGTTACATTACCATGTATGAAAAATGCTACAAAAAAAGGTCTAATTGACTTCATTTGTATCAAGAAAATGGAGAGAGTTATTTTTAAGTGTGAAAAAAACTGCAATTATTAGTCGCTAAATCAATTAGTTGTCAATTATTAAGTTAACCAGCAACTATTTTATTCATTGGTTAACTATATTGAGTCATTTTAAGACAAAAATGTCCAAATTCTTTGATTCCAGCTTCTCAATGGTATTCATTTTCTGGTTTCTTTAGTCCTGTAAGACAGTAAAAAGACTATCTTTTGGTTTATGGACTGTAGAGACTGTCAGGACTCTTCACATTAGCAGCTAAGAGGCTATTCATGTCACATTGGTTAAGTGAGTAGTGTCCTCCATTCCTCACTGTGTTCGTCCTGAGTGGAGACTGCAGAAGAATTTAAAGGTAAATAACTCTGTCCCCAACTATAATGGCAATCCCACCCCCCCACCCCCCACATCTCTTCTATTATGATGCTATTATATTATCATTATATCAGTGGTATAAAATAATCTACAAATGACTATAATATCATTTATCGCGATTATTTCTGAGGCAATATATCGTCCCATTTCCCCCATTTTCCGATATTTTATAGCCCAAACAACGAATGCATTAATCATCAATAATTAACTTAGATATGTAGATACTCAAGGTCTTTTTTTTTTTACTACACAACAGCAGATTACTTTGGTTAATACACATTTTATGGTGCAAAGTATGTAAAACATCTGTAGCTGCGTCACCAAACACAGCTGGATTTAAACTCTGTTTTCTGCTGTTTCCCATTTTATACTTTTAAAATAGAAAAAGTACACCTTTGATTAATTATGAAAATTTAAACTGAGTTAGGGAAGAAATAATGATGGCTTACATCAGAAATGATCCCAGCAGCCCACACTACCAGATTGAAGTTATTAAAAAACTTTAAATCAGTACTGCAAGAAATATTTTGGAAAGATGAATGTTTTTGGCAGTGAAGCAGCCTTTTTTTTTTTTTTTTGAAGGACAAAGACATAGGAGGTGGGGAGGGGGGGTGGGAAGGAGGAAGAGGAGGAGGGTGACTGAGTGTGAGACACAAAAGAACAGAGGCCGCAGTCGGTACACGCTCCTCTATTCAGCGGCCGAGCTAATCCACATGCTATAGCTAGCTTCAGCCCATTCACAGCAGGGGGAGGCGAGGACGTCCGGCTGACCTCCCGTCTATTTAGGTTAGCAGGCTCCCCACTGTACCCATCCACTGCTGCGTGGTTCCTCCGTTATACGTGTGTGTGTGTGTGTGTGCACTTTACTACTTCTAAAAGGCTCCGTACTCCAAGCTTTATTAAAGTTTTAGAGTGTGCATCAATAATGAGACTTATCACTTTGCAGCTGGGTCACTAACAGCACATTTGGGTATCCATGCATCCCTAAAAGAAGAGGGAGAAAAAAAAAACTTAAATCATTTAGATTTAGAGCTCTGAAAAAAAAAACACAGACTCACATGTTCTGAATAAAGTAGATTTTTTTTTGTTATATAATACAGATTTCTCAATGAGTGTGAGAAAACAGCTGCCAAATTAAATAAGTCAAATACAGTGATTTGTGTACAGTGGTTGAATCAAAAAGAGAGGGGAAAACAACACCATGACTGTTAGTATTTATGTTCGAGTTGACTGAAAATAGCTAAATATTTAATTTAGCATGTTATATCCATACACATTTCATCTCTTGTGGGGTCGGATCTTGTTTCTTTTTCAGCTTTAATCAGCTGTTGCTTTGTTAAGTTGCTGATTTCTCTGTTAATCCTGGTCTGCATTTTGGTGGTTGTGGCTCCAATTAAATGATGCAAAAAGAAGAAGAAGTGATTTATGGAGCCTGAAGGGATAAAAGCATGCTAACACACACAGAGAGAGAGAGAGAGAGAGGATAAATGGTTGAAGAAATAGTCAGAAATTAATGGAAATATCTCAAATGTGCTGTGATATGTTTCTTTTAAAGTTATAAAGGCTTGAGTAGAGATTCACTTTAATGTTATTTAGTCCTTTTAAAGCAACAACAGCTCATATTTTCTTCATTTTTTATAATGTTTAATTGATTTCTAATCTAACAAGTGTGTGTGTGTGTGTGTGTGTGTGTGTTTGTGTGTGTGTGTGTGTGTGTGTGTGTGTTTAATTTTTAAATCAAAGTGAAAAATGTATCACAGAGCAAAGGAGCATATAGGATTTGTTAATATTATATGATATCATTCAATATGTTACGGATGCAGTTTAATTGATGATGTTGTGATTGCAGCAGGAAATGTGTTAGCAGGCTCACTGATGGTCGTGTGTGTGTGTGTGTGTGTGTGTGTGTGTGTGTGTGTGTGTGTGTGTGTGGTTTAAACAGCAGGTAAACACACAGCGGTCTCTAATGCTCGGCTTCATGCACTTTTCAATTTGTCGAACTGACAGACTGCGGCCCCCTTTTCTCCCCTCACGCCTCCTTCGAACTGTGTGTGTGTGTGTGCGTGTGTGTGTGTGTGTGTGTGTGTGTCCCGTTGTATCTCTAGCAGTTGGCTTTTTTTTTCTTTCTTTCATTCTTTCTTTTTTTTTTTAGCTCCAAACTAGACAAACCATTTTGATTGGCCTGCTTTCTCCACTGTCTTTCACCAGTGCCCCCCCTTCCTTCCCTCATCCTCCACCAGCTGCCTCCCTCCTCCTCCCCCCCCTCTCACATATCTCTTTATCTGCCCCCCTCTCCTTCTTCATCATCTTCTTCTTCCTTTCTCCCTTCATCTTCCTTTTTTAATTTCTACTTCTTTTCCCTTCATCTTTCTCTCTTTCTCTTGCCTTCCCTTCCTCATTTCTTAGCACCCTTTTGCTCCTTTTCTCTTGCTCTTCCCCCCTTTTTTTCTTAATCTCCCTCCTTTACACCCCTACTCCCTCTCCCTCCCTCTCTCTCTCTCTCTCTCTCTGACCATCTATCAGCAGCAGTAGTCAGTCAGTCTTTTTTTACAGCTCTCTCTCTCTCTCTCTCTCTCTCTCTCTCTCTCTCTACCCCCCTCCGTCCTGACGTCACTGTGTTTGCATAGCTATTGTCTTACAGCGGCTGCAGCAGCGGCGGCAGCAGCAGTGGCGGCCGTGGCTCTTCACCGGATTTTTAGTTTTTTCACTCCCCCCCTCTCCTCCTCCTCCTCCCCCCTTTTCTCTCTCTCTTTCCTCTCCTCGGGAAAGCCTCTCTCTTTCTCTTTCTCTCTCTCTCTCTCTCCCTCCCCTCTCTCCTCTCTCTTCATTAGTAAATCCTACAGTGCAATGAGAAGCGAGAGAGTGACGGAGAGGAGAGGATGAGAAGAAGAATATAGACTGCAGGAAAGATGCGATAGATATAAAGCCCCAAAACAGCAACATCTCCGTCTCTGGATTTTCCTCGACTGTGAAGGATATCTGCTTTTTTTTCTCCTTTTAAAAAACCCCCCCAAAAAAACATTTATTGATTGATTGAGTTGAATCCTCCAAAAAGGCCTCTTTGTTTTTTCTTTTTTTTTCCTTTTTTTTTTTTTTTTTTGTGGCCGGACTAACTGAGCCTGTGTGTGTGCGTTTTTCGGAGGAAGGCGACGGATAGAGGAGCTGGGGGCATCTGGCCGTCTGGGAGGCAGCGACGGCCGGCTGGCTGCATTGTGTTGCTTTGATGACCCCCGCTGTGTAGCTGCCTGCTCATCAACCTCCCCTCTCTCTCTCTCTCTCTCTTTCTCTCTCTCTCACCCTCCCCCCCTTCTCTCTCCTCGCTTTCCTCCTTCTCATCCTCCTCCTCCTCCTCCTCCTCCTCCTCCTCCTCCTCCTCTCTCTCCATCACAGCTCCCGATCCAGCCATGTTCGGCACAGAGTCCTCATGTAAGTACCACCACCATCCTCCCGCCGCTTGTCTGTGTTTGTGTCTCTTTTACGTGTCTTTTAAAAAAATATATATATCTATATATTTTACATTTTTATCTCATGGAGAAGAAGGAGAAAAAAAAAGGGAAACAAGCTAGGTTGACTCTATCCCCTGCATCCCTCCATCTCCTCTGTCCTCTCTCCTCTCTTCTCTCTCCTGTCTCTTCTTCCTGTTTTGCCTCCATGGTTGCTAGTGGGCAGATTGCATGGGGAGAAATCTGGGATCTACCATTTTAGCACGGAGGGTCGGCACTACAAGCTAGCTGGTCATGCTGAGCTTACCGCCTGCCTTGCATTCTCTCACTCTCAGCCTCACTGTATGTATGTGTGTGTGTGTGTGTCCTGTCAGGATGTGTTTTCAGTCCTCTTTCAGTGTAATGGCGTGTTTTGTTGAAGTGTGCACGAGTGAGAATGTCAGAAGATGGATGCTTTCGCCAGAGTTGCATCGTTTGGAGACGCATCAGCCTCTCTCCTCTCTCCTCTCTTCTGCCTCTCTCTGTCTCTTTCTCTCTCTTTTCTTTTCTTCTGACTCGGTCACATTGCTGTAAGGTGCAAGTGAAGCGCTTCCAGTCTCTACCAAAGCTAACATAACACATGCTTTTGGTCTGCGTGTGTGTGTGTGTGTGTGTGTGTGTGTATGTATATTTATATATATATATATATGTATGTATGTATGTGTGCACGTGTGTGTCTTTTGCAGCCTCCGATCGCCCTCA
Organism: Scomber japonicus; assembly: GCF_027409825.1. Classification (NCBI taxonomy): domain Eukaryota; kingdom Metazoa; phylum Chordata; class Actinopteri; order Scombriformes; family Scombridae; genus Scomber; species Scomber japonicus. The sequence goes on along the minus strand of NC_070582.1, from coordinate 6,016,371 downwards.
CAAGAGTTCAAGTGTTGATCTATAGTTGGGGAGGCCGATGTCTAACCCCCCCCCCCCCTCTCTTCTACCCCTACCCCACCCTCTCGAGAAAACCTTTCACTTTGATCAATAGCATGATACCTCACTCCACTACCTGCTCGACGCTTCAGGGAAGTCTGAGCTGACCTAATTGATTCTGTCACGGCTAAACGTGAGAGCTAAAAGTAACAACTTCTTCTTTTTGGGTTTTTTTTTTTTTTTTTTTGGACGTTAGCTTGCTTGCACACACCAGTAGCTGCACAGACTGTTGTGTGTTGTGTGTGTTGCGTGTGTTGCTTGTGTTGCGTGTGGTGGCGTCCCGGCTGTTACAGTGAGGTAGAGATGTCATGCACAGCCTCTCTCTCTCTCTCTCTCTCTTTCTCTCTTTGTCGGAACAGTTCGGCGATAATCTGGAGCCTCTCGGTATCCGGCTCGTGTTTTATATTCCACTGAAGCCTGACGGAGGTTGTCTCGTCCTTGTGGTCTTGGGATTCTGTATTCTTGCCAAAATTTGAGGTCGTTTGAGGGTCAGACTTAATGCTTTCACTGAGGCAGTTTGACGGCAGGTTGTCTTCAGTGTTTCCAAAAAAAAAATGTTTATCAAGCATCAAATACATGTTTGAAGGATTCTTGTAATCACAGTTAAGAATTAATGACTTAACTATTTATACAGGAAGTGTGAATGTTGAGCTTTCCCCACATTTCTGCATATGCTTATCTTTTCAATCAGACCCTTTTTTTTTGGATGGTTTAACATCTGTTGCAGTTGAATTTTGCTTTTCAGACGTAGAGCAGAAGATTGAATGATGAAGAAAAACAGAATAGAGTGTTAAATTAATAGAAGAGGTGTAAAAAGACATTTGGAGGATTCAAGGAGGTGTAAAATACTAGAAGTCAAGTAGTTTTGTCATTTCTCGTTGTTTCTGCGTCAATGTACACAACATTTACATTAATGTGTTTGTACAGTATCATTATGCCTTTGGCTGTTGCTCTTTCAAATTAATCAGCGCTAACAGTTTCAGTTATGTCTTGAGGGGGGGAGTTTACGACAGAGCCCCAAAATGAGTTTTAAAAAGTACATATTTACCAAACCGAACCTGTGGATACAAAGAGACGTGATGGATCCATTTTTATCAGCCTCTACGGTGGCTAGCAGCTAGTTAGCATGGCTAGCGTCGTTACTGTAGCCGACCTATGCTGCGCGTGGCCCATAGACTGTTAGCCTAGCATGCTAATCCTACATAAACATATAGATGAGACCGTATTTTTACAGACAAATGCAGACAAGAGCAGATTTCCTTCAAATGAAACCTCCTAAGATATGAGTGGAAAGTATTGTTCCTGAAGCTGCATTTTTTTCTTCCTTTTTTGACTTAAACATTAGCAACATAGCAACATGATATGCTGCTTCAGTTCACTTTAACAATAAATATTACTGAAACCACGACAGAAAATTACAGATGAACATTTCATATCCAATACAATTCACATTATAGACCCCATCACTGACTATCACTGTAGCACATTGGCCACATTTTCACACACTGACCATTCACGCTCCAGCCAAGGTTTTGACCCAGGCTTGTTGCCGGAGGCCTCTGTGTTCACACCCCTGCTGCGTGGCCGGCCTGGACTCAATGAAATGAATGAAAAGACTGTTGTTGTTTTTTCCCTGCAGAGCTAAAGTCAATCTGAGCGTGGTTGTTGTGTACAGCTACCACCGACCAATATAGACCTATTAAATGTTTGCCTTTCATGGAAATCGGGCTGTTTCTTGCGTCGACGGCTCTTTGTGCAAATTCATTCATAGCTTTTTCTTTTCAAATTACGTAGGAAACAAACATAATGTGGCAAAATTATAATCCCCATTTATTGTATTTAAAAGGACGTTAGGGTTCTGTAGTCTGTAGGTTAAGGTAATAAACTCACCAGCATTTATTGAAACACTCAGAGGCAAGTGGAGGCTCTTTTTTATAGGCTGTTTCATTGGAATTGCTTTGCTAGGAAACAGCTTGGGTGCAAGTTTGTTTCCAAGTAGCAAACAACACTGCATCAGCATACATACACTGCAGAGGGAAATTAGCTTGGGACACATTTAGAAAGTTTTTGGATTCAATACAGTGAAATTGTCTCTAGAAATGAAGCCTTCATTAGCAACAGTTCTTTAAAAGTGAAATCTTTTGACTTATCTTGTTATTTTTTTGACAGTATTTCAGACTTTTAACCCTCCTGTTGTCCTCAAGTCAAGGAAGGAAGGGAGGAAGAAGGAAGGAAAGAGGAAGGGAGGAAGAAGGAAGGGAAGGAGGGAGGAAGGAAGGAAGGAAAGGAGGGAGGAAAGAAAGAGACAAGGAGAGAGGGAGGAAGGGAAGGAGGGAAGGACAGAAGGAAGGACGAAAGGGGGATATAGGAAGGAAGGGAGGAAAGAGAGAAGGAGGGCGGAAGGAAGGAAGGGAGGAAGGAAGGAAAGAAAGAGAGGAAAGAAGGAAGGGAGAAAGGTAGGGGGAGGAAAGAAAGAGACAAGGAGGGAGGGAGGAAGGAAAGGAAGGACAGAAGTAAGGAAGAAAGGGGGATAGAGGAAGGAAAGAAGGAAGGAAGGAACAGTCAAAACAGACAGGGTCAATTTGACCCGGGAGGACGACAGGAAGGTTAATGTTTTTTATGACGGGCCTTTTCATTGTGCAAATCAGGATATTCTGCTGTTTGTAACAATCACATTGTGCAAGCTTGACCGCAGAGTCACCTGGCTTTGACAGAGGCACTCACTCGTAACTAGGATGTCACAAGCCTGATCTCCATGGCAGTGTGTGTCATTGGAGGGGGAAAAAACACTCAGCGGTGTTAAATTTGTGCATTTAATAAGTCACATCTGATCTCAAGTGGATCCAGATTGAGAGGAACAAAAACCTGGCGAGTTCTCACATCCTCACATGGCTGGAGTTCCTCAACACTGTTCAGCTGCTGTTCAACCTCACTCCCACATCACAAGATAAGAGAATCATTGTAACTGTTTTTAAATATTTTGCTTTTATTAAACCGATCCATAACCACTTTAATTTTGAGACATTGGCTTAATCACAGTGTTCAGTCTAATGTCAAACTATCACTGGAGAAAAAATGGATGCTTCTATCAACTTATGTGCTTTACTGTAGATCAGTGTTCAGGTCTACTGTACTAGCACTATGCACTGATTTAGGTCTGTCACAATAATTACATTTTTGATCATTTTTTTGACCTCAGTATTACCACACTTCACATTAGCAGCTAAGAGGCTATTCATGTCACATTGGCGAAGTGAGTAATGTCCTTCATTCCTCACTGTGCTCGTCCTGAATGGAGACTGCAAAAGAATTAAAGGTAAATAACTCAGACTAACATAATGGCAGTCTGTGTTTTTATAGAGGTGTAGTACTCACTCTACAACCCCCCCCCCCCCCTCCCCTGCATTATTAACCCTCCTGTTGTCCTCAGGTCAAGGAAGGACAGGAGGAGTAGGGAGGATAAGAGGAAGGAAGGAAGGAAGGAAGGAGGGAGGGACAGAGGTAGGAAAAGAGGAAGGAAGAAAGGAATGAAGGAAGGAAGGAAGGAAAGGAGTAAGGAGGGAGGAAGCAAGGAAGGATGGAAGGAAATGAGCAATAAAAGAGGGAAGTAGGGGAAGAACGAAGGAAAAATTAAAGAAAGAGGAAGGAAGGAAAGGAGTAAGGAGGGAGGGAGGAAGCAAGGAAGGATGGAGGGAAATTAGCAAAGAAAGAACGAAGGAGGGGAAGAACGAAGGAAAAATTAAAGCAAGAGGAAGGAAGGAAGGAAGGAAGGAACAGTCAAAAGAGAGATGGAGTCAATTTGACCCGGGAGGACGACAGGAGGGTTAAGCTATTATATTATCATTATTCAAAGGACAAAAATATTTCTGAGACAATATATCGTCCAACAAAAGTAGTTATGGTGACAGTCCCAATGTTTCAGTCTATTGTCAAACATCAGTCATTGAAATATCTATCAACTTATGTGCTGGGTCACTGCTCAGATTTGGTGGGAAATGTGCTGAAATGAAACTATCTACTTCACTAGCAGTAGGCATCGATTTGTCCAAAATGTGGCATGTTGTATACAGCATGCAAATACAAGAAAAATCTGCAGTAGGCAAAAAAATACCAAGATGTTGTACTGATTCAGAAAAATATCTCTGGTATGTATTCGGGCCAGTTACACAGCATTAGCTCACTTTACTAAGTTTCAGCATTTTTTCCAGGTGAAAAATGAACCATTTAGATTCTCAGTATGTGGTCAGTTTATCCAATTGAGGTCTATTTTAGAAATTTGCTCTGATGTTTTTGGAGCTGCGTGGGTGAGATTGGCCGGTTATCTCAACCTGTGCTGTTGCCGTGGTGTTGTTAACTTCTGCTTTCCAAACCCAGCAAAGCCCGGTCTAGCATATTTTAAATTACATCGATTCAGTTCATAAGACTTTCATAGTGCATACTACAGTACCATGAAAAGCAGTATTTAGTATGTCGTATATACTTCAGTTCAGTTGTTGGTAGTATATAGGAGGCAGTTCTGAATACTTCCTCCTTTTTCATAATGACAGATGGTAGAGTTGGTGAATATCCAGGAAACTCACAAACATGTTTATTCTTTCCAGTTCAGCAAATGACAATACAAATAAAGATTTAATTTATTCACTCTTATTATACTAAGGTATAAAATGTGTGACATATGTTGGTCGTAATGCAGATAAAAATCTTCTCATATCGTGATCTTTTATAGCACTGTGACTGGGTTGATGTATTTATGCTGTGATGATAATATACAGCAGCAGTTCACATGAAAGTGAGTGTATCATCCCTGCTTGCTCCTTTTGTGGAGGAGTCGGATTCAAAAATAAACCAACCTCAGTCATGTTGAAGTGGTTTGATAATATTAACCTTGAAGAGAAAAAGATCAAAACGCTACACAGCATACATCATCATAATCATCATTATCCTAGTAACTGCTTTAACCACGAGGTGGGTCGCGTCAGGATCAGATTCAGCTCAGGTGCCAAAACTGATTGATCGTGACATTGAACATTCACCCGGTGGTATTTCATCAGAGGAGCATGTTGCTTAAATAATAAAACACGTTGAGTTTTTTTTTTTTTTTTTTTTTACAAGTTGCACGCAGGCAGAGGAGAGCGAAGACAGCGCTACCCATCAAACACCAGACTGAAGTTAGTTTGAAATTCACCAGCTGGACATGTTTTATTTACCTGAGACCGTCTGTGCTCGGTTGAAGTCAGTGTGGAGTTGTGTATCGGTCAACAGGACTCAGCTGACTACTTTCATTACACCAGGTGACGGGTTGTTTTAGCTCCTGTCTTTATCAGGCTTCTCTCCTGATTAGCTTACTCTGTTAGGATTGCTTAATTACCAGAAGCTTCCTCCATAGTTTTTAGGAATTTGCTTTCTTTATTTGAAATGTGAACTTAACTGTAAACTCAAATACAGTCTGAACATGAGCTGAAATAGGCCATATGATAACGTAAACTACCACTGAAACAGCCTTATCAGACGCCCATCTGTGGTCTCGTGCAAATGATCTGACATAGTTTTGATGAGGAAGTGGAGATACCTTTGCTGCAACCCTGGTTTTTGACACGAATGCGGCTTTTTAAAAAAAAAACATATATTTACCTAAAGCTTTGAAACTTCCGTCAACATAAACATCTGATATTAAAACAGGATATAAATGACAGACAGAGCTGCAACTCTGACTCAGTCTGCTCTGTAATACATGAGCAAATATATCTTGCAATATCACGTTAATGTCATATTATAAAAGCAGGCTGCAAACTTCAAGAACTGTTTATGGTTTATAGTAATGCACCTGAAGTCCATAAGAGAAGCAGTTTAGATAGTTGAGATATTTAATGTCTTAAAAAGTTACTATGCAGGATCCCCCCCCCCCCCCCCCCCCCCCCCAAAAAAAACCCCAAACTATATATAGATGCATATAAAAGTAATACCTCAATCATCACTTGTGACTCATTAGTGGTGTGGTGGCGTCATCCTTTAGGTAGTGTGAAGTAGAGGTTAACTCGGATCGGGCCGACCGAAATTACCCGGCCCCGACCCGAGACCCGTACGTGTCCGGGTCCTTTTTTTCTGAAGTCAAATAGGGTCCGGGTTGGATTGGATTTTACAACCTCGGGTCCCGGATCTGTTCGCTAAAATGTGTAAAACCTGAGATAACACAAAACGGAAATGATTTCAGACAAGGTACAGTTACAACAGTTATTCATCCTTTTTATGGGGTCGGGCATAAATGATCTCGGAACTACTCGGACATGGGAAGAAATTTCAAGGGTCCATAACATCTCGTCGGAAACCACTCGGATCTCGAAACGAATTCTCCTGGTCCGTTAGGGTTCGGGTCTCTCATTTTGTACCCGAGTTAACCTCTAGTGTGAAGCCCCCCTAGCCAATGACAACATGCAAGGTGTGAGGTCTGGACTCATAACGTAGCAACCAGGTTACATCGCTGTCTCCTTCTCTCTATTCTGCTCCTTTCTGCTCTCCGTCTCCGTGTAAAGAGCAGCAGGTCCGTGTGTCTGACCGAGAGCAGAGCTTAGCTACACACACACACACACACACACACACACACACACACACACACACACACACACACACACAGCAGAGCAGACAGTAAGAAGCTCTGCATTCATGCCAAATCCAGCAATGCACCTTCCCACAGGGTTTTGTGGAGCTATGGGTGTCTTTATTTGTGCTTTAGAACATAACTGCTGTGAAACAATAAGAAAATAACGTTTTATGTTTTATTTGTCTGATTCACGGCTTTCTTCTCGCCAGCACCACCTGCTCTTTTCATTCAATCGCTAGTTTGCTTGACCACTGCTGCTGCTTTCTCTCTCTCTTTCTATCTCTCTTCATGCTCTGATTATTCAAAAGGCCTTTTGGAGGTGATGTCTTCCATGGTTTTATTAGGTAATAGACTTTAAGGAGCAGCCCTTCATTAGACATTTCCCTCCATTTTTAACAGCCAGCGGTGCTTATGCACCTGACTCCATCATCTACTTGACACAATTCTGGGTAAATGCAATTACCTTGTCTCTCTCACACACTTCTGCTCCTTTCTAAACATTAGACCTGATCAGATGTCACCTCCCAGCCCCCCATCTGTCTTTTCAGGCCACCAACCCGACACCAGTTTGTAGAAGTGTCTGCTGCATTTTTACCCCGCTTTCTCTCCTTTGGCCGACATGCTGTAGGATGTTATGTGTAAAAAAAAAAAAAAAAGGATGATTCAGTCGCTGTACGATACGTCTGCACTTTATCAAAATGGAGGTCAGTTCTTGCAATTTCCTAGATGGTAAATGATGTTCTTGCCTGAAAGGATACTATTATTTTTTTCTCTTTTAAAGTCATTGAAACTTCAACATCATAAGGACACGACAAACTAACGGTAATAGAAAGTGACAGAGAAGAGGAAATGAAGAACTTGTTACAAAAAAGAAATGCAGGTTGGATTGAAACCAGTGACTTGTAGTTAAATTAAATGCACCTCAGCCCATTCAATCAGTGCTGCAGCCTTGGGAGGGAGGGGGAGGGTGAGGGGGGGAGGTATTGATTGTCTGATGTCAAATTGTCTGCAGAGGAACAGAGATCCTATTATCATTGATGTGAACTGAAGGGACCAACGGTGACATAGCAATCTTTTTGTTTGCATTAGAATCAGTTAAATCATTTCCTGAGCTGGTTGAGATGGAGGTTTTTACTCATTTATAGTAACTGATTCTGACTGCTTGTAAAAACCTCATAGCGCCTCAATGGCACTTGGCCAATAGTTCATTTCTGCTTGATTTCTGTGGAGCTTTTATTTTGAAATCCACTATTACATGTCTGATGCTGTGCAGTTTTGTGATCTATAAGGATTTCAGATATCTTCTAGCTAGGGTGTCCCCATCTTAAAGTCACTTAAGGTGACTTTGGTCCACATATCTTGGTTGAAACCTGAAATTGTTACTACAGTTAGAAAATAAGACGAAGATAAGATAAGATGTATCTTTATTGATCCCAGGTGGGCAGTTCCGGTCCTCTGAAATGAGGCCAACGCGGAAGTAACTTAGAACTGCATTCTATCAAAAGGCCACCAGGGGGCGACCGTTTTGGTGTCAAAAGGACTTCCGTCTCATTACAAGTCAATGGAGAATTCACCAACTTCTCACTTGATTTCTAACCTCAGTAAACGTTTTCAAAATGTGTTTATGGTCTCAATCGCTAGTTTAAAGCCTTCTTCAATGCAGTATGATGTTCATTTGGGAAATTTTGGCTTCCCTGATTTTATATTTGACGATAAAGCAGGGTATGCATTAGGGCGTGGCTACGTCCTGATTGACAGGTTGATTGACCAATGTCCTCGAGATCCAGCCCTCGCAACCATAGCAACCCACCCATGGCCCCGCCTCATGCCCACATAAGTAGAATCCGTGTTTTTATTTTTCCCAGCATGCACCTGAAATTTTCAAGATGGCGCTTCCCAGATTGGAAACTATTGGCTCCCGAGCAGCAGTCCACAAACCAATGGATGACGTCACGGATATTTCGTCCATTTCTTTTATACAGTCTATGATTGATCCCCCTTGGGAGAAATTCATATTGACACAGCAGTACAGTGAGAAACAAGTAGCAGAATAAGGGTAAACGTGATAAAAAATAAAAAAATAAAAAAATAAAATCCTATATACAGTAAAAAATCTCTGTGTAAATAAATCTGCAATGTGTGCAATAGTCCTGAGATTTACATAGTAATGGCTGCATCACTCTTTTTAATGGGAGTGGAAGGTACTGGGAGCTGTGGTGCATTCTTGATTGCTGATGGTATTAACCAGCTACCTTCTCATGTGTTGAGGGCAATAACACAACAGCTGGTTGATGTATGTTTCTGTGACTTTTACCGCATTGCTTACTATATGAGCGTGCAGTCGTACGCTATTAGAAGTCCGCTGTGTGGTGCACATGCCAAAAATCACTAGGCGTGAATGACTGAAAGAACATTGAATGTCATCAGTGTGATAGTTTATTGATTTTGCCAGAGTGCATTGTCAGCTTTAGAGCATCTTAAATTATGTTATAGTGTTTTAGTGTCTTTCATAGCAACACAGCACAGTAGATACTTGGGGGGGAAAAACCCTAATATGAACCGAGATTCTCCAGTTTTCTTTGTACCCTAGTCCCAGTTTAAGACATTAGCCGATATTGACCTATCACAGATATATCGATATTAGCGAAAATGTTGTCCAATATATGCCAATATTTTTATATTTTATTTTTAAAAGGTATATAAGCAGCATTTTGTGTTTTTTTGCTTAATTCAAGTTTAATATATGCATGTTATTTTGTTCTGTTTTGGTTTATTTTTATTCTTAGGTGATTATAATGATTAAATTCACAGTGTAGTTTACTGTTTCAGTGCAGCGATGTCATTTAATACATGTGTTTATAAGTTTATTGTTAAAGTGTAAAATATCACAGCTTCTACATAAAAGAACAGTCATGTATTTCCTCATTGAAGTTTTCTTAAAAATAGAGTTAAAATCTCGTCTTGTCTCGATCTCGTGAACCCAATATCGTGTCTCGTCTCGTCTCATGAGCTGAGTGTATCGTCACACCCCTAATACATTGATATCAGTATTGTTTCGCTCCCTAATATCAGTATCATCAAGTTTAAAGTAGTTTATTTGTCGTTGTTAGAAGAACGAGACAGCACAGCATCTCTAAGAAACAGCTAATAAAAGTTAAGAAATTTACTAAATAAATGAATAAATAAATAGATGAAAAAGTGGCACCATAACATTTTTTAAAAAGTGCATGAGCTGAGTGCATCTGCCCTTAAAATCCAGTATTGGTCGGGTCCTAGTCTGTACTGCCTCTTGGCTGTTTGGAAATCATGATTTTAGTTTTAGTCTTGCACAAAGGTTTGAAAAAATATGCTTTGACTTAATGAGATTAATTTTTTAGAATCAGCCTAAAGCACATTATTTACTCACATGCTGTAAGTGTCTGAGTGTCTACGAACATTTTTATTAGGGAGCTGACAGCAGAGAGATGGCAGGAAATGAAGGAGCAGCCCAAAAAGCCAGGATACAAGTTTAGATAGAGTCTGCAAAGTTGCTAGTAATTATAATGTTCACTTTCGATATCAGCAGGATTATATCAGTCCCAATTTTCTTGTCTAAATAATCTGCAATATCCACTATCACACATCCTGATGCAATGCAGTTTCGTGATGATCGATAAGGTCTTCAGGAAATCTTCTAGGGTGTCCCCCAGCCCTAAAAATAGACATCGGTCCACATATCCTAGTTGAAACCTGAATACCACACTGCAAACTGCACACCGGGCTATTTCTGTGTAAGATTAATGTTAAGATTGGCAGCCGTGTGCCAACTGATAAGGCTGAGCTCGAAGGGTAATGCAGTTGGGAGATGGAGTCATGTTTTCATAGTGGGAGTATTGCTGCAGGCCATACCTTTAGTCATATCACTACAACATATTGTATAAGTGCTGTTTCATCATTGGCTATTATGTAGTCTTTTTATGCTTGATGTTATTCTGGTTATTGCCCCCCCCCCCTCCCCCCAACCCCTCCCCAACAAGATCACAATCATCTTTCAATGCAAGCGATAAGCCACTTTAATTGACTTTGAACTCTCATGCTGAGGTAGCTCCAGGTTGTATTTGTTTGTTGGCGGGCCCCCACCAGCAGAATAAGGTGCTTACTGCAATTGGCCATTTGATGAAAGCCAAACAGCACTCTCTGACGGCAACCAGCTGTCTCTGTTGCTGTGGTAACCGAGCGTAAGAACGGCAAAAACGGCAGAGTGATCGGGTTTCTGTGGTAACTGCTGACTTATGCTATTTTTGTCTCTTGAGCTCATATAGTTGGCTGAGAGTTGAGTGAGCCAAAAAGGTGGCTTATTTTAGATAAAGGATCTTGAGTTGAGGGCTTTATCTCATGAAAGAGACACTGATGTATTCTTGTGGTTTATGACCTTTGACCTTAAATTATCCACCCAATAGATAAAGGGTCCTGAAGCTTGTACGCTCTATAATTAATTGGTTTAAATATGGTTGTGACAATGCTGCTGTTCTAGTAGCTGAATCTGAATAGGTACAATCTGTATTAATTCCCTAGTGCTTTTATTTTGAAATACTTTGTAAAACTGCTTGTAAATATGACTGTCTGAACTAGAATAAAGGATGCTGTTTCTCCTCTTTTCTGTAGAGTGAGAGCTGCTTCTCCATCCAAATCAGTTATTATGACATCTTCGTCTGTAGAGCTCATCTTTAAAAAAAAAAAAAAAAAAAATAGTGAGTAACAACAATGGGCATCCTCCTTCTTATCAGTGGATTATTTCTGCCATTATTTTAACGCTCCTGTTGTCCTCGAGTCAAGGAAGGAAAGAAGGGAGGAAGGAAAGGATGGAAGGAAAGGAGGGAGGGAGGGAGGGAGGGAGGAAGGAAGGAAGGAAGGAAGGAAGGAAGGAAGAAGGAAGGAAAGGAGGGAGGGAGGAAGGATGGAAGGGAGGAAGGATGGACGAGGGAAGGTAGGTAGGAGGGAGGGAGGAAGGAAGGAATGATGGAAGGGAGGAAGAAGAAAGGAAGGAAGGAGGGAAGGAAGGAAGGAAGGACGGACAAAAGAGGGCAGGAGGGAGGGAGGGAGGAAGGAAGGAAAGGAAAGGAAAGGAAAGGAAGGAAGGAGAAAGGAAGGGAGGAAAGAAGGAACAGTCAAAACAGACGGGTCAATTTGACCCGGGAGGACGACACAAAGGTTAAAATCATTGTTTCTTGTTTCTCAATGAAAAAAAAGCAATGAGGCAGCAAGTCTTTCTTAGTGCTGTATGCTTATTAAATGAAATGGGCCTCAGTTTTTAATTTTTTATGAATTTAGCTTCAGTGGATTGTGATGATGGCCTATTTCCTTGATCATTCGTAGCTGCTCATAGCTGTGGGCTTAGGTCGAACCACAGACTGCTCAGCCTAGATCTCAAACTATTTATAAAAAGGACCTGTAAATGTTTTCACATCATCGATAGTCATTTCACTGGCATTCAAAATCTCCATATATGGATCTGGAGGGGGCTGGTTGTGCAACTATTCAACAAACAGGACCAGCTCCCAGGCCAATTGCTGCTGCCATCCATAACTTCAGCGGTGCTCGGCCCGTGCCAACAGTAACAGAGCTCAAGACTCTTTTGAGTTTTTAATGATCGTAGGCTTGGCCGGAGCCGCTGGAGGTGAGGTCATTCTGTTTGTCTTGAATTCGTTCTCATATTGCTCACCACCACGCATAGTTACATATCTTTTGAATCAGATGTTTCATGTAGTTCAACAACTTGAGCATAGCACTACCATTTGTGGATTTTTTTTCAGCGGATTTGAGCTCCACTTGAGCCACCAATAACAAACGCTGTACTTGTTTGTATTAAGTCCACTTCAGACCACTTTGACTCAAATTGTCCAGTAAATGACATTTGCTATCTTCTGGATCTGATAACTGGCTAATTTTTCAATAGAAAACGTTTCATCTTTATAATTGTTTGACCTTAAAATGTTGAAATCTGAACCTGAAATAATAGTTTGAACTAGCGTTTATTAGCAGCAGCATCAGTAGATATCAGTACTGGCATTCAAACCCAGAACAATTGACCTTTTAATTAGACCACAGAACAACAGAAAGCTTGCAATATTTTCTGGTTTGTCAGCTTCAAATTAATTTCAAGTAGGTGTAAAAGCACCTCTTGTCTGAACAGAAATATTATTATTGTCAATTCATCTGCTGGTCATTTTCTCAATTCATCATTTTGTCTGTAAATTGTCTTTAAATTCCTTTTTTATTGTCCTAAAAACAGCCCAGAGCCCAAACACAGTTAGTCTACTATCATCTATGACAAAGAAAAGAATTAACCCTCATATTGTCCTCCCGGGTCAAATTGACCCTTTCTTCCTTCCTTCTGTCCTTCTTTCCCCCTCACTCCTTCTTTCCTTCCCTCATTCCTTCCTCCCTTCTTTCCTTCCTTCTTTCCTTCCTTCCTTCCTTCCCTCCTTCCTTCTTCCTCCTTTCCTTCCTTCTTCCTTCCTTCCCCCTTTCTTTCCTCCCTCCCTTCCTTCTTTACTTCCTTCACCCCCCTTTATTCCTTCCTTCTGTCCTTCTTTCCTTCCTTCCTTTCTTTCCTTCCTTCATTTCTTTCCTCCCTTCATTTCTTTCCTTTCTCCCTCCCTCCCTCCTTCCTTCTTTCCTCCCTCCCCCCACATTCCTTCCTTCCTTCCTTCCTTCCTTCCTTCCTTCCTCCCTTCCTTCTTTCCTCCCTCCCCCCACCTTCCTTCCATCCTCCCTTCCTTTCCTTCCTCCCTTCCTTTCCTCCCTTACTTCCTCCCTCGTCTTCTTCCTTCTTCCTTCCTCCCTCCTTTCCTTCCTTCTTCCTCCCTTCCATCCATGACTCGAGGACAACAGGAGGGTTAAATTATCACATTTGTGAAGCTAGATGCAGCAATTGTTTTTGGCATATTTGCTTTAAAAAATTGATTAAAGCAATTATTGGATTATCAAAATAGTTTGTTGCAGCTCTATTAAAGGTAGAGTCCGTCATTGTAGAGAAAGATCGTTGATGTTTGAACTAAAAACCCAAATGAATAAACACCTTCCCTTCATGCTCCTTCAGACGCTTTCTCACCCAAATTCACGGATGCACATCATCAAGGCTGTGAGACTGTCTTTAATTCAGTGTTTATTGATACATTTAATCAAATTTAAGCGTATCCATCCTTTGAGAAAACACTTTCTCTGTGAATTGGCTTCAGCTTTCTCTTTCTCTCCAATTTGCCAACCCTCCCCCACCGTTCAACGGAGGCTCCAAACAGGTGATTGTCAAGTCTTCACACAGACAGCTGCTCTGGTGACTTCCCCCTATCCTGCTCCTGAGCACGAACAGGAACGCCCCCTGCTGATTGGCTGGAATAGTGTCGTGGCTCGCTCTGAAGCATTGTGTTTATATGCTCATTTACAGAGCCGGGGCAGTTTATGGTTTATGAGCACTCCATTTTTACACTGCACACAAAACAGACAGCTAGCATTTTGCATTTTTAATATGGTCTGTCGGTGTTATATCACTTCTATATTTTATATTTATTGTATCACATGTTTTACAAATAGTGATTTAAATTGTTGCTCTTGGTTTTTATGCTGCCAACTTGAACCTGGCCAGGAACAAACAGTTGAAAACTAGCCTTTAGCGGGCTAACTCTGCCATATTTACAGAAACATTTATTAATATGCAATATCAGCTCAGAATCACAATGCCTTTATTGTCATTTTATCATTAAAAAACATCAAGATTGGAGTGCTACTCTTGTAAGGTGCTGCAAGTTCAAACAAAAAAACCCACATCCTCCACACATTCATTCAGATATATTCCACTATATATATGCAAATTGCATATTAATAATATCGCACATAAAAAGAGACCTTCATCTTGTATGTTTGAGTCCATTCAAGGTGCTTATTGCTGTAGGGACAAAGCTGTGATTGAGTCTATTAGTCCTGGTTTTGGGTCATCTGTAGGGTTTCTCAGAAGGCAGCAAGTCAAACAGATGGTCCCTAACAAATAAACTAATAAAATTAAAATAGCAGTTCATTAAAGGGGATATTAGCTGAATTTAACCATAAAGTGTATTGATTAGAATTGCTGACTCTACCTTTAGTTAGCTAATTAAATAGTATAGAAAATAGTGGAAAATGCTCCTCAAAATTTCACAGAATAAAAAGCAGATATATTCAGATCTATAGGTCTCGTTTTGACCAACTGTCAAAAAAAACAAAATATTCAGTTTACAATGATATGTACTTCCTTAAATTTGTTGGGCGAGAATTAGAAAAACTACTTGTCACTTTATTTTATTTTCTATCTATTTAATAATCTATTACAGCAATAGTTTAATCTCTTTAGATTTATCTTGCAAACACTGTAAGGAAGAAGTCTCACAGTAGCGTTGATAAAGCAGCAGCGAACCAGACAAACTAACAGCATGAAGCGAACTGGTGTCCATTAGTCAGTCGCACAACTTTGGACCCTCCGCAGTGGTTTGGCGAAGGTAGAGGAATGAAAACATCACTGTTCTTGGCGGACACTCTCAGTAATAATCATAATGTGTGCTTGGCCGATGATGAAAAAGGAGGAGTATTTCTTTTTTTTTTTTTTTTTTTGGTAGCTTGCAAGAACTCAGTGAATATGATTAACACCCGAGGGCTGCATGAGATGGAGAGAATATTATTTTGGCTGAAACACACAAATCTTCTCTCCTCCCCCAAAAAAGGTTTCTAAAAAAAGGGGGGGGGGCAGGAGTTAACAACAGAAGAGCTTATCATATGGACAAAAAAACCCAAAAAACCCTCTTATTCCTTTTTAGAAAACAAAAAGCGTCTAATTTCAACTGTTGGTAAAATTATAGGTCTACTATGAAAGAAGGAATAAATTACATAGAGGCTCTAATTTGACTATCTGTAAGCAACAACTACTCTATTCAGCTGTTAACATGGCAGCTGAACCATTGAGTGTGCGGTTATAGGGCATAAACACCTGGATTTAAACACATGCTGCAATAATCTTACCACCACTGACAGCGATAACCAGTCTCCCTATTATTCAACATGGTCGTTGCTTCTAGAAACCCTTTCATCCCCTCTACGCTGATTGCTGATCGGGGGGATAAAATTGAAATCAGCGTCATCCTTACTGTCAGCCAGAGTAGTTATTTCAGCCTTAGTTAATAGTATCGTTGCTCTTGAGTCCTCCATTCAAGAGGAGGAACAAGAGGAGGAGGAGGAGGAGGACATTATAAGGCCGTTGACTGCTGCATGATAATTCCTCTTGGTTGGATCTTCAAGGAAAAGCAAACCCCCCCCCCCACCCCCCACACCCCCCGCCCCGCCGGTGATAATTGAATCGGTTCAGTCAGATCTTGTTGAGAAAATCACTCGCATTTGTCATCATCATGTTCAAACGCTAACGTCGAACTGCAGCTAACCTTGTCAGCCTTTTAATTTCGCCGGGCTCTCTCTATCTTCCGTTTGTACGATCTCAGCAGGCAATGGAAAGAAAAGAAAGGAAAGGAAAAGAAAGGAAAAGGAAAGAAAGGATGAGAGGGCCTTGTGATCAGAAAAGGTCTCCAGTTCTAATCAATAGATCAAGTGATGTATTCTGAGTGCTGTAATGATAATGTTTCACCCTTTTTCTTAACAACTGCTGCTTGGGGGGCTCTAGAGGTACACACTCATCCCCCCCTAGCAGCCCTCGTTGTTCACCTGTAAGACCTGCTGCAGAGATGCTCGGAGTAAATACACCTTTGAAACATTTCCATTACAATAATCACATAGAAATCAAGGACTGGAAGGCCTCGGCTATCTGTAAAATCAGCACTGAGGAGAGGCTCCTTCTTTTCCATTCTGCTGTAGGGTCATTTAGGGGTTGTCATGGTTACACCCCCCCCCCCCAACCCACCCCCCCTTCTTTTTTTTCCCTCTCTCTTCATTAAAATCCATGTTATTGATTGGCTGGCTTGGTATCTACTTCTTCTGCTGGGTTACTAGCGCCAGAGAAGGACGGAGCCGGCTCACTATTGTGTCGGCCTGCCGTCACTCATAGACAACAGCCAATCAAGGATAAGGAGACCTGAGGGGGAGGAGGGGGGGGGCAGTAGTAGTAATAGTAGATGTGCTTTATGAAAAGACTAGATGAGATGTGGACAATGGTGGAGGAACACTGACTACTGATGAAAGACTCATTTCTTTTGACTCTTGAGAGGTTTTTATTTAAAAGGTGGAAGGGTAAAAAAAATAGTAGGGGGGGAAGGGGGCTTTAGTGGTTGTTTCAGTGTTCAGTGGATATATAGAGGGTGAGTAATATACTGCTGCTTCATTTGACATGCTGTGTGTATCCAGGAACTGTACAGTAGCTGTGTTTCTGATCTTTTTTTACCTCTCTCTCTCTCTCTTGCAAATGGCCTTTGTATTGCGTACAGCAGGTGGCCGTGTACATTTTGTATTGATATTCATGAAGTGGACGGTTTACTCAGCGCGTGGGCGAAAGCCTGCTGGCTCTGTGTGTGTGTGTGTGTGTGTGTGTGTGTGTGTGTGTGTGTGTGTGTGTGTGTGTGTGTGTGTGTGTGTGTGTGTGTGTGTGTGTGTGTGTGTGTGTGTGTGTGTGTGTGTGTGTGTGTGTGTGTGTGTGTGTGTGTTTTGCATGCCTCTTTATGTCATAGTTGTATATCCGTGTGTGTGAGGAATATGCTAGCTGCAGCTGATACTTGTGTTTACATAGTGGCTTGTTGAGCAGAGTGAGATTAGAACCCCCCCACTGCCCCCCCAACCCCCCTACCGCCCCCCCACTACCCCTTCCATAGGGATATAGAGGAAGAAGAGAAGTGCCGTCATTCAATTTTTGTATTTCTTCTTCCATTGATGGTCCCGTATGTTTTCCTTTTGTTTACTGTTATCTAGCTGCTCTGGAAAAATAATTAAAAATAGGACGTTTTGTTTGTTTGATGAATCGTGTCCGCCTCAGTGCAAACCTCCGCGTACAACATCTTTTTAGTTTCTGTTTCTCGGAGAAATGAAGTCGGGGGAGAGCTGCCTTTATCCATCAGCCGGCAGAGTAAAAAGTAGAGCAAAAGAAAATAAATAAATGAGTCTCTCGCTGCCTCCCCGGTCTCTCTCTTTTTTCCACTTTCTTTATTGACATAGAAGAAAAAAAAAAAGAAAGGAAGATTATAATATCGTCGAAGCATTTCAGGACTCCACAAAGCAATTTGTGCATAGCGTTTAATTCAGAGTGCATCGTCAGAAAATTGAAAAACGATAATAAAACAGTGGTTGTTATAAATTGAAAGGAAGAAACAGTCTCCAGACACATAATTAAACCAACACAAGTCGATAATGAATAAAAACACATCTCTTCATTTGTTTGTTTCTTTTGCAGTACTTTCTGTCAGATTGTGATTTAATTGACATAACCTGTGTTTAAGCACCACATCATTCTAGGTTTATTCTCCTTTTTTTTATATATTTGTTCATGTTTAGACGTCTCTACTGTAGCATTACCTAAAACAACTCTGTCTGGTGGCACTTCTTAGATCCGCCTTTGTGTTTCTCCACATGAAAAAAAAAAAAGAAAAAGTACTGCTCTACATTTTTATTGTTTGAAAGTATTTCTGCTGACACCAAAAATAGATTTCTAGAATTTTAAACAAGAGATTTTTTTTTTTTTTGGTCCCTTATCTCTTCTTGTCCTTGGATGACGCTTGCTGTTATATGTGTGTGTGTGTGTGTGTGTGTGTGTGTGTGTGTGTGTGTGTTTCCATCTGTCTTCTCTTCAAGATAAAGTTTTTAAAAGTTGAGCATTGCTGGTTATCAACCCAAAATGTTTTTCTACAGTGAGTCAGAAAACATCAAGGGTCTGCAATTATGCTCAACAGTGGGCCACTTCTTTGTCAGCACTGTTAATTGCGGATGCTGACATAATACAGGGAAACTCTTTTGATATTTTTTATTTAATTTCACGTTATAATTATCTGTAACACAGTAATGTATTACGGTTACCAAACAAATATGGCGTTATTATTAGGTTTGGGAATCAACAGAGGTTCTACGATACGATATTATCACGATACTTGTCTCATGATACGATATTATTGCAATTTTAAACATATGTATGCGATATGTGATTTGCAATTCATTACCTTTTACCTGCAGATTATGTCCCCAAAGCAAAAAAAACTCAATTAGCATTTACAATTTCTGTAATAAAAGATCGATATTTAGCGTCAGTGTATCGTTACAGTATTGTCATGCAAACTATTGCGATACTTTGCTGTATAAAAAGTAATAAGTGTTCTTCATACAGTCTTGTGGTACAACTGCCTGACCTCTGATGCTAACACAAAGCTAATAGCGAAACACTTACAGACCAACGGTAATGCTGTTACTGTTAGAAGCTGAGTGTATGCGGACTCCAACCAAGCAGCCAAAGCTTGTGTGTTGCTTGTTAATCTCCGTCTTTCAGAAACAAACTCAGTGAAGTACCGATAATAGTAACCGGACTGTAAATGGTAAATGGACTGTACTTACATTGCACTTTTCTAGTCATTATGAGTTACGACCACTCAAAGCGCTTTTACACTGCATGTCTCATTCACCCATTCATGCACATTCATCAGGAGGAAACTAACCATTCATACACATTCACACACCGTTGGCATAGCAACGGAAGACATTTGGAGTTAAGTATCTTGCCCAAGGACGCATCCACATGTGGACTGGAGGAGACGGGGATTGAATAGCCAATCTTCCAATTGGTGGACGACCGCTCTACGTCCTGAGCCACATAATAATATAATATATAATATAATAGATAATAGTGAACGGACGGCCGTCAAACAGGAAAACGTTGGTGAGCTATCTGAACTGGTGTTATATCAGGATGGAAACGCCATCTAGTGGCAGTATAGAGTCTCTTCAGCTTGGCCAGACTTGTGTTGACTCTGAGGAGAAACAGGTCATCTATATATCATTTTGAGGCAGTTATTATTTGTACTAGGCTTTACGCTGATCTGATCGGCTATATCGGATCGGCCGATATTTAGCATTTTATGTAATTAGTGAGATCGGCTGTATAGGTTGCATAGGTTGCAGATGGCTTGTGTTTTATCTGTCTCATTTACTCTGAAGAAGTTCCACACCACCGACATGATTGTTTGAATCCGACAGTTAGTTTTGAGCCCTGTTACGATCTGACGGACAATAAAGTTTTTTGAATCTTGAATCATGAGCTGTCAGATTCACAGAAACGTGGTTGTTGTGGGCAGACAGATAAAACACAAGCTCTCTGTGCAACACTAAAGAACCTCGTGGGGAAGCATCTGCAAAATGTTTCAACACCACATATGAACCTGGATAGGGAACACGAGGAGGAGCATGCCGAGTTTAAGATACGGAGCGTGGATAAAGAAGACGTGATCGGATTGGTGATCGGTTTATTTAAACTCACTGATCGGTGATCGGCCCCAAAAATCCTGATCATGTAAAGCCTAGGCCATGACTCATATTATTTTAGCTGTTGATATATTATTTTTACACGACATCACCGGTGTTGCTAATGAGTAACACAATGTAATTGTGTAGTGTAATTACTTTCCACAGGGTGTAATTAAGTAAAGTAACGCATTACTTTTTAGCCCAACGCTGTTTATGGACCACTTTTACAGTTGTATGTACAGTAAAGGCTCAATGTTAATACTCATCTGGCATTAAAGAGAGGACAAATTATACTGTGTGCATCTCATCATTTGTTTTATGCATCTCATAATTTTATAAGAAGATGCTGAGAGTTAATATTTAGTGGAATATAAATGAGCCTTATGTTCACATTGTTATGGAGAGTCATGTAAAAGATTTGAAGTGATGTTTTTAAAAGGGAAAACTTTCATTAAGGGGCCAAACAATTATTTCGTATGGCCTAATTTGGTCCATGGGCCAATATTTGCCCACCACTATAATAGATAATGCTAAGGAGCTTAAACACAGCTACTTTCTGCCTTGCTCAAAGGTTAGCGGAGGTAGTCATGAACCAGGCAGAGGAGCAGAGGAGCTATGAGGTTCTGGGCTAATCGGCCGTGCCAACAGACATTTCAGGCATGAGTAGCCGAGCCGGAGTGACGTATGACTCAGGTTAGGATGCAGACAGGAGCTCCTAAACCTGTCTTGTGTTCTTATTATAATAATATTTGACGTGAATGTATCTCCTTAAGCAGCGCTGCTCTATCCAGACAACCTGCCATGAGTACTTTCTGCCCCCCCCCCCCCCCAAAAAAAAAAAAGCTGTACAGAGAGCAGTACCTCTTAATTTGTGATACTAGTCCAAATACTTGTTTTTTCAGTTGTTTTATCTGCAAAGCTGAAAAAGATAGATCTAAAAACATGAAGGTAGAAACTTTTAACCCTCACATACTGTTCATATTCAGACTTCTCTCCTTCCTTCCTTCCTTCCTTCCTTCCTTCCTTCCTTCTTTCCTTCCTCCCTCTTTCTCTCTTTCGTTCCTTTCTCTCTCTTTCCTCCCTTCCTTCTGTCCTCCCTACCTCCCTCCCTCCTTTCCTTTTATTCCTCCCTTCCTTCTTTCCTGTTCTTATTTCCTTCCTTCCTCTCATCTTTTCCTTTCTCCATCCCTCCCTCCTTCCTTGTTTCCTCCCTCCCTCCTACATACCTACCTACCTACCTACCTACCTACCTTCCTTCCTTCCTTCCTTCCTTCCTTCCTTCCTCCTTTCCTTCTTGCATTAAATCCCAAAACGTAACACGTGAACATACTGTATGTAGATGCTTCACAGCTTGTCTCAGTAGCTTGTCTCAGTTTTATAACACTGCAGCAGCCGTTCTCTCAGACTTTATAATAACATACTACAGGACTCACATTTGAGCTCCATATGTTAGCTGTAAAAAAATCACTGCTGTAGTGTTTTTAAAGTGTTTTTTTCAACAGGAAGTTGGGGCGACTGCTGCAGTGAAATGAGTCATTTTCAAAGTCTCTGACAATTGTTGGATTGTTTGAAGTGTCTGGACTTTAATTTGGCCGTTATATCGTAAACATTGGTGATTTTAAGCTGTTTCTGTGGAGCTTTGGCTTCATGTTGGGGGTTCAGCTTCAGGTTGAAACAGCAAAAAGACAGGTACAGATTTTTAAAATGAGATTAAATAAGATAAGATATTTATTTATTAGTCCCATAATGGGGAAAGTGGACAGTTAAATAGAAGAGCAGCAATAAGAAAAAGAATGAAGAACAATAAATAATAAGTATGGAAAACAATAACAACAATAATAGTAAAAGAAAATTAAAAAAAAAGATAATCATGATATTATTTACAAGATTTACAGGAGTAATATTGGTATTGAGTGCTAATAAACCACAGATTAAAGTGAAATAAAATGAATATTATATGTATATTGCACAGTTTAATTAAAATAGTATACATGAATTACTAATATTCCATCTCCAATCTCTAAAATGTATGACAGTGCAGCAAGACATCCATCCTAATCATACAAACTACCTTTTTTTCATTTTTCCATAAAGTCTCATCCTTAAAAAATCTTGTTAATTTGTCCAATTTATTACATTTGGCCATAAAATGAGGTATATCTGTATTAAACTGACCACAGTTCCTATAAGGTTCATCAAATCTGAGAGTCAGCACTTAAAGTTCACAGTCAGTATTTAAAATCTAGTACAAAGCCAACAGAATATATCACTTCTAACACTTTATGCCTTCATTGTATAGAGATGTCAGTGTTGATATAAAGTAGTTTGATTCCAATAGCTCTCTACTCTGTTGGAGATAAATGTTGAAGTCACTGATTTTTGTCAGTTTTACACATGAAAGCATGAGTGTGCATTAACTCTCCTGTTGTCCTCGAGTCAAGGGAGGAAAGGAGGGAGGATGGAAGGGAGGAAAAGGAGGGAGGGAGGGAAGGAGGAAAGAAGAAAGGAGGGAGGGAGGGAGAAAGGAAAAGAGGAAGAAAGGAGGGAGGGAGGAAGGAAGAGAGGAGGAAAGGAAGGAAGGTAGGAGGGAGGGAGGGAGAAAGGAAGGAAGGAAGGTAGGAGGGAGAGAAGGTGGAAAGAAGAAAGAAGGGAGGGAGGAAAGGAAGGAAGGAAGGAAGGACAGAGGAATGAAGGACGGAAGATAGGAGGGAGGAAAGGAGGGAGGGAGAAAGGAAAAGACGAAGGGAGGAAAGAAGGGAGGAAGGAAGAAAGGAAGGAAAGGAAGGGAGGAAGGAAGGAAAGAAGGAACAGTCAAAACAGACTGGGTCAATTTGACCCAGGAGGACGACATGAAGGTTAATACATCATAAAACTGACCCATCATTTGTTCTCTTTTGTAGTTAAAGGACATAGATGTGTGTGTGTGTGTGTGTGTGTGTGTGTGTGTGTGTGTGTGTGTGTGTGTGTGTGTGTGTGTGTTCGTGCACGTGCGTGTCTTTTATCATTCCGGTCAGACCGAGCAGTCTGCTGACCGTCCCCCCTCTTCAGTAAAGGTCACATCTCCTGTTGTCTCCGCTGACATTTAGTCCCTGAGTCTGTCTGTTAGCATTTGTCCCTTCAATTCATCACGTTATAAACCCACCCTGAAGACGAGCACTCGGCCTGCCCCCCCCTCTCGGCCTGCCCCCGACCCCCCCGCGACTGTCGCTGAACATCAGGGACAGTGGCGGCAGCAGCCTTGGAGGAAGAGACGTGAGCTTCAATCATGGCGTCTTCACTCAAAAACTGCTGTTGTTGTTGTTGTTGGACATTTTATACTTGAGGTATTTTGGAGATGCTCCTATCCAGAGTAGAGTGAGATATCATTATGGAAAAAAAATCACGATTATTTGGGTCAAAATTGGAAATCACGATTATTAAAACGGTTTTTTTTAAACTTTAGAAACATGCTGCATTTCTCGTCCATTCGGCTTAATTAATTTTCTCTCCCAGCAACAGCCTTTTATCTGCCGCTTAACGCAACACACAGCAGAAAATGTGCAGAGATATTAGTGCTGAGCGAGTTACCATGACGATAGTTAAGTGAGTTACCATGACGATAGTTCACACATCACTTCCTGGTTTTTAATAATTAGTCAGTAAACTCAGCATCGTCTGACGCAGGCTGGAAACTCTGCACTTTTATTTACACTTAAAATATTTCACCGTGTGTTTCAGCTTCTGTCAAACTAACGGAGCTGCGGTGGCTTCCGGTCTAAGCTTTTCAAAATAAAACCTTTGTTATTGAGCGCTATTTCATTATTATTATTATTAAAAATCGTTTCCCCTCGATTTTATTAGTTTTGAGATCGTTTGGCCCCTAAATCATTCAACATTTTCTATAAAAGTGCTAATAGTTACCTGAGTTTTAGCATTTAAACTATGCTTTCTTGTTTTCCCCCATTTAATCAACATCAAACAAGCCAAACTTCTCCAAAACCTAAAAAATACATCATAAGATACATCATATTGGCAATATTTTAAGCAGAAATAATAAAGATTTGATGGTTTCAAGTTGAGTATTTACTCCTTTTTTAATATATATTTGAGGTTTTGGACTGTTTATTGGACACAACTAGATATTTCATAAAGCCACTTTGTCCTTTAAGATATTATAATGGACATTTTTCACTGTTTTTATAATGTTTTATAGACCTAACTATTACCATTATGTTAACAGATGAATTGATAATGAAAATAATTACTTGCAGCCTTAAATGTTTTCTAAATACAAGCAGCTGTATGTGCAAAATGTCCAAAAATGATGATTTAAATGACTGAATGTGTGATTAAAATACTAAGTTTAGATCATTTGATTCCACTTTTTTGTATTGACAGACTTTGAAGCTCAGTGTTTCATATTCATATGTGTCTGAGGTCTGATGGTACATATAAAAAGCTGATTATAAACATAGTTATGCGAATACATGGTCAAGAATACGTCTTTCTTCAGGAGGAATTGATCTTGGAAGCCAGGTTTTTTTCTAGTCTCCTATCCTCAATACATAAAACCAGATCACTGCAATTAAGGTAGAAGCTGGAAAAAGGTCTGGTGGAATAATTTGCCATTATACAGCTCAGCCTATTATCTTAGAGTTTAGTTAAACTGTCTCTTAAAAGGACAAACTGTTCCAAGAAACCTGAACCAAACAGATCTCTTACCTTTTTATTTTTCTTTGCATGTAATTCCTTTTGTTCCTCACCTTTTTTTTTTTTTTTTTTACAGCTTTAAAAACCCTGTATGGAAATCCTGAACCCAGACACGGAGGCTTGATTACATTTTTTTAAAATTATAATTTAGTTTGACACTCAGTTGGGAAATTCATGTCACATCTTTACCCGAGGATTATGTAATTAAATTAGACGAGGAGGATGTTCAGATTTCTGTCGTGGAGCCTGAACTCCAGATATCCAGAAGAGTAGAGGAGATTTTTTTTCCTCTTCTAATCATGCAACCCTGCTGACAGTTTCTTCCACAAAGACTAATGAAGACTAATTATAGTCCTATTTATAGGGCTATAACTAATCATTAAGTTTTTCATGTAGCCATTAAGACTGTTAAACATCCCCAAATTTTAACCCTTTGCATACTGGTTCAGGGTCTAAAACTCATCCTATACACATTTATTTTAGCTGAACTTGTCTTAATGTGACCCACAGCATAGGAAAATGAAAATAAAATGCATAATTATTTAAATTGTTGTGCAGCTGATACTCATTTTTGTATATGTAAATGTACAAATTTGACCTGCGTTTATTTAAAAAACATCATATATTTTTCATATTCTATAAAATGTGTGTCTCAGGGCCAATGCCTGAGACTTGAAATGTATTTGGTATCCATGGCAACCATAGAATTGTCTGTCAAAATTTGATTTCCATCATAAAACAAACTGAAGGAAACTGAAGGTTGTAAATTCAGATATTTTCAGGTTGTATGCATTTATTTAACCTTTGACCCCGTCTGTTTAGACTGTTACTTCTTTCCTACCTTCCTTCCTTCCTTCCTTCCGTTTTTGTCCTTCCTTTCTCCCTCCCTCTTTCTCTCTTTCTTTCCTTCCTCTCTCTTTCCTCCCTTCCCTCCTTCCTTCCTCTTTTCCTCCCTCCCTCCCTCCCTCCTTCCTTCCTTCCTTCCTCCTTTCCTCTGTCCTTCTTTCCTTCCTTCCTCCCTTCCTCTTTTCATTTCTCCCTCCCTCCTACCTTCTGTCCTTTCTTCCTTCCTTCCTTTCCTTCTTCCCTTCCTTCCTCCCTCCTTTCCTTCCTTCCCTTCCTTCTTCCTCCCTTCCATCATTCCTTCCTCCCTCCCTCCTTCCCTTTCTTTCCTGCCTCTCTCTTTCCTCCCTTCTTTCTTTGCTTCCCTCCTTCCTGCCTTCCTTCCTTCCTTCCTTCCTTCCTCCGTTCTTCCTTTCTTCCTTTCTTTCCTCCCTTCCATCATTCCTTTGTTGACTCAAGGACAACAGGAGGTTGTTATGGGAGTATAGGAGTTATGAAAATGCAGCAGTTTTTCTGCTAAAAACATTATCACTAATGACAGTCACGCTGCCCATTACACCAGCGCTTCGGTCCTATGTAATGATGTGTGGGGAAATTAATGTTTGCTAATACGGAAGATAGATATTGGTGACAAATCATTACAACGCTTGTATGCATCCACTGAGGAAAGATTATGAAAATACAATAAAACTTTCCCGCCAGAAATGTCGAAGGCTGATGCTATTTGTACCAGGGGTGCAAATAGACACTCCGTTATTTTAATGTCTTTTTTCCCCATAAATAAATAGAATAAACTCTGTTTGCTCTCTGACAGCTTCATTAAGGATTAATCAAACATTTATTAATGACTGATGGGGAATTTATGAATAAATGATGGTTTAGAGACTTAATTATGGGTCAGAATATGAACATTATGCAAAGGTTAAAAAAAAAAGCATCACATGATCCCACAACCTGAATTTGATACTTTAAAATGCACTAATTTGACCACATAGATCTTTAAATCCTAAATATATTCAATATTGAGTGATTCAAAACAGACAAAAGTAGGAAATCTTCACAATTGAGGAGCTGGAAACTGTGAAAAAGTGCCAGTTAATTTCAGGTTTGGACTGTTAAGGGATCAAATCAGTGACTTTTTAGAATATGTCCACCCTCCGATATCATTTATGTGAATAGATAATGTCGATTATGGCTTCAGTTGTTGGCTTAATGAAGATGAGACAGTCTATTGCCAGTCAGACAGCAGTATCCTCTCATCGGTGCAGATTGACAGCAGCTGTTAGGCCTGTTTCACCGCCGGCCGAGCTGAAAGACCCTGTTCTGTTGGGACGAGAGTCTCCACTTCAATCCAGTGAATAGAAGTCCAGCTGCGTGTGTGTGTGTATGTGTGTGTGTGTATGAGGCAGGCGTTCATCTGAGTGGGGTCTTTGTCCCACCCTCCCTATCCTCCTATGTGACTCAGAGGGAATTAACATGACAACCCAACGACCCCATGATCTTTTACTGCAGCTCAGACGGCACAGTCTATCTAACTTTTTGGTAAAGTACAGAAGATTGAGGTCACTTTTAGCCACCAGCAGAAATCCTGGTACATTTTTGGCAGGTCACCAAACATCCAGTGCAGTGGAACGTCCGTCCTGTGTAGTTATTAAAAATAAATTTCCACTTTATTTACATCTAGTTATGATTGTTATTCTTGTTTTAATCATAACTTTAATTGTTGATGTGATCAGACAAGAGTTTTTACCTCCTGTGACCCTGCATCCTCATATGGGGGGCATTCAATTTTGGGTTTTCTGCACTTTATACTTAATTCTGCTCAACTTTGACCTGTTGTCCTCATTCGTACACACTTATTTGTGCCACCTAGTGGTAGGAAAAGTGCATTACAGTGTGAAAATCAGGCCCCAGACAAAACCATATCAAATTTTATGGTTGAAACTTGTTTATTTATGCTTAATAATATTTGAAGTTTAATACAAATGTGACTAATTTTAGCGATAGCAACAAGCTACGACACTGCTCTTCAGTAAGTACTCGTTTGGGTTTTTACACTGGTGAATTAGTTATGTTACACAGTAAAATAAACCCATTATCCCCAATATAAGGGCTTTTTTTTCTTCAAAAACTACTTCCTGTTCAAAGACGGTGCTTATTTTTGTACTTATCTGGTCCTACTAATGCTAAATATCAAGGAGAAATTAAAAATGCATACTAAGCTAAAGCGCGGGTCTCAGGAGGTTAAAGCACCTAACCCACTTCTTTAGGGGTGAATATTAATTTTAATAATCTTTTGGCCTGGTAGGCTTTATATGCTGAGGCCTCATCAAGTCGTATACACAACACATCTCAACCCTTGTATACTGTTAAGGGTCTAATTTGACAATTGATAGAGAAATAAAACCCCCGAAATCATCTTAAAAACTTTTTCCTCTTAACCATAAATATGACGACTCATTCTAATGAGACCCAGAATATGCAAAAATGGAAATATAACATTTTTGTGCAGCTGGTACACATTTTTGTTGAGTGTCTGACTAATCTTTATTTTAAAAAATCAAAAATACGGTTTATTCATATGTTATATAATGAAGTATAAACTCTCTGAAAGCTTTGTTAAGGATTAATAACCAGTTTATTAACGACTGAAGATGTATGTTCAGAGACTAATTATGAGAAGATACTATGAACAGTATGTAAGGGTTAACATTTATTTCCTAGGCTGGGCACACACACACTTGCAGGGAAATGACACCTATTTTTTTTCTAAAAGGTGTCATTTCCCTGCAAGTGTGTGTGTGCCCAGCCTAGGAAATAAATGTTCCAAATGTTCTCTCCTTGTTTCCTGTCAGCCTTTGTTTGCCAGCTACTTTGGAATAAAGGCAAAAACACTCTTAAAAGTAATATCTGAGTCAGTCCTAACTTTTAAGACCCAAATGTTTTTAGTCTAAGAGTAATTAATTAAACATTTTAGGCCTAAAAGTAGTTTCTAAGTCTGAGAGAATGAATCACTAAGACCTGCTGATTGCTGCTTTGGTATTTAAGGGATATTCAATTGTTTTTAAACTACTTTTTTGAAAGGCATATCTTGATGGTGATGAGGTTAAAAGGCCTTCAAATAATTTACCAACCAATTTAAACAATCAGGTGATGGTTAGCATAATTCTCCGCTACTCAAACATAGCAGCAAAAGTGTCCAACTACAGTTCACAAAAAGCAATGAATACATTAACTAATCATGCTGATTTCATGGCCCTTTCCTGGATTACCCTGCTGCTCTGTGTAGAGTCTCATCAAAGACTAGACATCTTGAGGATTAAAGGAAGGAGAAACACCTCAAAGTAATGGCTAGGTCAATACTAACTTTTAAGACCCAAATGTTTTTACTCTGAGAGTAATTCAAGAAACACTTTAGCGTTAAAAGGCTTACTCACAGTTAGACAGCTGATAAAGGTAATGCACCTTCAGTATTATAGAAAAACACAATGGTAATGAATGTTATTAAGTATATTTTGCAGGTCAGGAGGTTAATAAGGCTTTAAATAATGTACCAACCAATTAAAACGATCAGGTATCACCAGAGAAGACGGTTAGCATAATTCTTCACTACTTTGACCGCTGCGAAAAATGTACTGAACTACAGTTCACAAACAAAAAAATGGACTCTATCTTAACCCTCCTGTTGTCCTCGAGTCAATGAAGGAAGGGAGGAAGAAGGAAGGAAGGAAAGGAGGGACGAAGGGAGGAAGGGAGGGAAGGAGGGAAGGAAGGAAGGAAATGAGGGAGGAATGAAAGAAGAAGGACAGAGGAAAGAAGGAAAGAAAGAAGGAAGGGAGGAAATAAGGAAGGAAGGATGGAGGAAAGAAGGAAGGGGGGGAGAAAAGAAAGAGAGAAGGAAGAAGGAAGGAAGAAAATGAGGGAGGAAGGAAGGGAGGAATGAAAGGAAGGAAGGATGGAGGAAAGAAGGAAGGTAGGGAGGAAGGTAGGGGGAGAAAAGAAAGAGAAGGAAATGAGGGAGGAAGGAAGGAAGGGAGGAATGAAAGAACGAAGGACAGAGGAAAGAAGGAAGGGAGGAAGGTAGAGGGAGAAAAGAAAGGGAGGGAAGGAAGGAAGGCAGGAAGGAAGGAAGGAACAGTCAAAATAGTCAATTTGACATGAAGGTTAAATATAGAGAGAAAAAAAATCACCAAAAGCAATGAATGCATAAACAAATCATGCTGATTTCATGGCCTTTCTCTGGATTACCCTGCTGCTCTGTGTAGAGTCTCATCAAAGACTAGAAAGGTCAACCGTCTATCCGTCTATCCGTCTATCCGTCTATCCATCCGTCTATCCGTCTGTCCTGTTCTGTCAGTGTCACTGCTGTAACTCAGTTTGGTTTTGGCACAGCTGGGATAACAAACAAAATGCATCAAAAATAACATTTTCTCATGAATTTGGTGAATTTAAAACATTAAATTATGTCTTGTTTGCTGTAATCTGTGTTGTTTTCATTCTAACAATGAAAGCTTCTTATTGGCAATGTAAGGTTTTCTGTTCTCAGCAGCTGTTTGGATTTAGTTAAGGTGTATTACCGCGTTACCCTAATGTGATAATTAAAAGTCAGTTAGCGGTTAATCTTTCTCAATAGATCATTATTTATCAGCTGTCCTGGCTTTGGGATCTTACTTATGTAAATCTGCCGTCTCTCCTTCAAGCTTAGATTGCTGTGACTAATCACTTTGTCCGTGGCGGGGTGCTTCTTTCTTTTACCTGGATAAATCTTAATGTGATCACAGCAAGTGAATCAAAACATGAGTTAAGCGTTATAATTCATCAAAGAAGAAAATTGCAGTCTAGATTTTTGAAACTACAGTCGACAGTCGTTGGATAATGAATGGAAAAGTCATGGCTCCAAATATCATCTGCCACTTTTTTTTTTGGAGCCAGTTTTTCCCTCTCGGAGATTTTTGTGAAATTAAAAAGACAAATTGGAAGCAGATGGTTCGAAGAAGAAGGAGAGGAGAAAAAAAAAAAGACTGTGAAACCGTTTAGTTGCTTCATCCTGCAAAGTGTAATAATCTCACAACCATTACAGCTACAACACCTCCGTCACAGACATTCCTTCTAAAAAACATGAACTATAAATACTTCACCGTCTAACATCTCTAGAGCTAGAATCGAAATACATTCCCAGTTTGACCAAAATGTACCATAATTATACTCTTGGCTGGCATTTTGAGAGAGGAACATGGATTAACTCTTCACCACAAGGCTTGATTGATATGGATCATTGCCTCAGACTTATAATTTTCCACTTCACAGCATCTTACCAAAAGTAAGAGCATGAAATGAATTGTATAAAAAAAACCCAATTTAAGCATTAGGAGAAGGGTTTAGATTGGTGGATAAGAGCTTGGACTATTATTGTCTTTTGTGATGTTAAATCAGTTAAGCTGCGTCCAATTTACCTCGGAAGTTGGGAGTCGGAGCAGGGAATGACGTCAAATCAAGAAGTCGAAAAAAACAGTTCTATCCAGCTTAACCATGAAAGCCAATACCAGTTGATAGAAGCACATTTCATTGGATGGATGGATGGATGGATGGATGGATGGATGGATGGATGGATGGATGGATGGTTGGAAGGATGAAAGGGAGGAAGAAGGAAGGGAGCTGGAAGGATGAAAGGGAAGAAGAAGGTAGGAAGGAAAGGAGGAAGGAGGGATGGAAGGGAGGAAGAAAGAGGGAAGGAAGAGAGGAAGGAATGGAAGGAAGGAAGGACGGTAGCAGGGAGGAAGGAAGGAAAGAAGGACAGAAGGAAGGAAGGACGGTAGCAGGGAGGAAGGAAGGGAGGAAAGGAAAGGAAGGGAGGAAGGAAGGAAAGAAGGACAGAGGAAAGAAAGAAGGAAGGAAGGAAGGGAGGAACAGTCAAAACAGCTTAACCATACAAGCCAATACCAGTTGATAGAAGCGCATTTCGCTGTATTTTGAACAGACAATCACCATAGCAACATGTCCACAGATAGAATGTTGTGATTATGACATCATGTAATGAGGGGGGGGGGGGGCAGCAGCCATCTTGGATTTTGAGTTTGTGGCTGGTGACGTTTGTTTGATCTTTCTGAGTCAGACATCCGACCTCAAGGGGGCGTTTCTAGTTAAAACTTCTCGCTGGGAATTCGGAAATTCAGACTTCCGAGTAGAAATCGATTGCACTATAAAACCTATACACTGGTACACACAGTCTTTCCTACTGATGATACAGTACTGATGATACCTGAACTCTTTTGCGCATATTACAGGAGTAGACACCAGTATCTCCCAGTTGACCATAGGACTGGGTATCGTTTAAAAAATGATGATACCAGTATCCATTCAAGTGCCCTTAAAGTGATACTGATGCCAGTTGAGTACTTCAGTGGAAACCCATTACCACATTTACTGCTCTTGCTTTTATCCAGTGTAACAGGTTTGAAGTATAGACACACTTTAGAGCAGGGGTGTAAAACATGCGGCCCGTGGGCCAGAATCAGCCCGCCGAGGGGTCTGCCCCGGCCCACTTCCTGTCTTCTTTTCCTTCCTTCTTTTCATTGTTTGTTACTTAATTCCTTCTTTCCTTCCTTCCTTACATCTTTTCTTTCTGTCTTCTTTTCCTTCCTTCCGTCCTTCCTTCCTTCCTTCCTTCCTTCCTTCCTTCCTTCCTTTCATCCTCCTTTTCTTTCTTTGATCCTTCCTTCATTCC
>NC_070582.1:5981490-5983514 GCF_027409825.1 Scomber japonicus | reverse complement strand
CCACCACCATCATGGAGGCCGAGCGTCTTTTTAAACAGGCTCTAAAAGCTGGCGAGGGTTGCTACCGCCGCAGCCAGCAGCTCCAACACCACGGCACACAATACGAAGCCCAGCACAGTGAGTTCTATACAACTCACTGGATAACTATGACATCATCATTCTAGAATCTTTTTTTATTTTTTTTTTATAAATGCCAGATTGCAGCAGGTGAATCGATCCTTCACTTTGGCTTCAGTTAAATATCTGATCAGCTGATTTTATGTGTAACAGGCATTTGGAAACTCATCATGCTCCCAGTGAGATGTGAAAAATAATTCATCATTGCACCTGAAGTAAAAACATCTCCATAAATATTTTTATTATTATTATATATAATATTATTATATATTTTTTATTGTATATTTTAGTTTTTATCATTAACCCTTAAACCAGCAGGAGTGGTATTTATAATAAGAAGTTAATTATTATTTTTTATTTACTTTGATTTTACTAGTTATCTCATTTGCACCAAAGTAAACATTTCCACAAATAAAATAATAATAATTTTGTATATTTAGGATTTTTATGAGTTGTATCTCAACCAGGATACGTTTCCTCTATTAAGGTATAAAAATTAAGGTATTAAGGTATATAAAGAGAAGCAATGCATTTTTGCTTTCTCTGATAATTAATATCACACATACCAGTTTCTAAACTGACTTTATCATTTCTATCAAAGTATAAACCTTCTACAAGCTTCAATTAAACCAATTCCATTCAAAAAAGGACAAAGCACATATAATTAAACAACCATCTTCACCAATCAGGATGTTAAAGAGTCTGTATCTCCTGGTGCATGCTGCCTGTTTTAAGGGTTAATTATAAGGGAACAGTTGGTTGTATATGTGTTTAATGATGTTTTGTATGTATGTTAAACAGGAAGGGACACCAATGTGTTGGTGTACATAAAGAGGAGATTGGCCATGTGCTCCAGAAAGCTTGGCCCGAACAAGAGAAGCAGTTAAAATGATGAGAGATGTAAGTACACAAACATACACACACACACACACACACACACACGCACACACAGGATAGACAGGATGTTGCTCTTTGATTTCCAACAACATCAAAAAGCTTGAAACACAAAAGACTTCTATTTTTTTTACGACATTCATTCAATATTACAAGGTTTGAACTTGACAATATGAATGCATAGTGTAGTGATGATGATGATGATGATGATGATGATGATGATGATGATGATGATGATGACCCAAAAAAAAAGCTCTGTCTTGCTGACTGTGCATGTGTCGCCCCCTGCCCGGTATTACATGTAACAACAGTTGTGTGTTTTCCAGTTAATGAAGGAGTTCCCTCTCCTCAGTATGTTCAACATCCACGAGAACCTGCTGGAGTCACTGCTGGAGCTCCAGAACTACGCCGACGTCCAGGCCGTTCTGGCCAAGTACGACGGTGAGGGGCACACTCAGAGCTCAGGGTTTAACTGGGGGGGGGGGGGGGGGGGGGGGGTAGGTGCACTTACATAGAACAACAACAACTCTGCATTAACCCTCCTGTCGTCCTCCCGGGTCAAATTGACCCCATCTGTTTTGACTGTTCTTCCTTCCTTCCTTTCCTTCCTTCCTTCCTTCCTTCCTTCCATCTGTCCTTCCTCCCTTCCTCCTTCTCTCTTTCTTCCCTTCCTTCTTTCCTTCCTCCACCCTCCTTCTTCCTTTCCTTCCCTCCTTTCCTCCTTCCTTCCTTCCTTCCTTCCTTCCTTCCTCCTTCCCTCCTTCTCTCTTTCTTTCCTCCCCCCTATGTTTCTCCCTTCCTTCTTTCCTCTGTCCTTCTTTCCTCCCTTCTTCTTTTCCTTCCTTCTTCCTCCCTTCCTTCCTTGACTGGAGGGACAACAGGAGGGTTAAAGTCTTTCTTCATGAAGGTTATAATGTTGAGTTTTTATTTAATCAGATTTAGAGAGGTATGGATTTATTTTATAGTGACGTTGTGATTCTGTCGAGCTGTTTCTAATATTTGGTCTACCCTAC
>NC_070582.1:5961490-5976490 GCF_027409825.1 Scomber japonicus | reverse complement strand
AAACACACTGCAGCCTTCAACCTTCAGCACCTGAACGCAGCACAGAAGAAGTTTAGCTGTTAGTCGAGCTACATGGAGTTTATTATGTTACTAGATTCAGGCTCCAATTTTAACTGTAACTACTATCTCCTACAACCCTCCTGTTGTCCTCAAGTCAAGGAAGGAAGGAAGGAAAGAAGGGAGGGAGGGAGGGAGGGAGGGAGAAAGGGAGGAAAGGAAAGAAGGAAGGAGCAAGGAAGGAAGGGAGGAAAGGAAAGAAGGAAGAAGGAAGGAAGGAGGGGATGAAGAAGGGAGGGAGGAAAAGAGGAAGGAAG
Source organism: Scomber japonicus (assembly GCF_027409825.1). NCBI lineage: Eukaryota > Metazoa > Chordata > Actinopteri > Scombriformes > Scombridae > Scomber > Scomber japonicus. Next base: position 5,976,176 of record NC_070582.1, on the reverse strand, counting down.
GAAGGAAGGAAGGAAGTGAAAAAGGAAGGAAGGAAGGAATGAGGAAGGAAAGGAATAAGGAGAAGGGAGGGAGTAAAGAGGAAGGAAGTAAGGAAGGAAGGAAGTATGGAAGGAGGAGGGAGCAAAGAAAGAGGGGAGGAGGGGAAGAACGAAGGAAAATTTAAAGAAAGAGGGAGGAAGGAAGGAAAGAAAGAAGGAACAGTCAAAAGAGATGGGGTCAATTTGACCCGGGAGGACGACACGAGGGTTAAACTCTTTAAGAAGGAAGATTATTTTTGTTCGGCTGGTTAATAAAAACATACTTTTCTATCAGTGAGAGGCTTATATAGTTTATTATTTATTTCTACATTCTGCTGGATACTCACATATATCTGCTCCAAAACAATAAACTAGAAATCCATATATGTCCACATTTGGTTTATAAGCGTAACAGAACATTGCATTACTCAGTCAAATACCATCGTGTTTGACTCATAGTTGGCACAGCGAGGAGTCCAGGTTTGAACGCTGTCTGTCCTCGATGGATCAAGGAGGACGTGATGTGTGTTCAAGCTGAGATTCACTCTGAAAAACATTCATTGATTATGTTGAATTACTCTGTCTGACGTTTGGGATTGAATCCTGAGCTTAGTTTATGTTTAGAGTGTTAATAATATTCATGTTTCCTGTGTTATACTGTTTTTAATTTTTAATTTCTATCCATCTTTGCTCCTTTGTTAGTGATATTATAACAATAATGCAGGCCTGTTCTATCATTAAAATAATCATATTAACTAAGGCTGCTCAATTAATCGAAATTTGATCGTGATTAATAATAATGAGATAGCGCTCAATAACAAAGGTTTTATTTTGAAAAGCTTAGACCGGAAGCTACCGGAAGCCGCTGCAGCTCCGTTAGTTTGACAGAAGCTGAAACACACGGTGAAATGTTTTAACTGTAAATAAAAGTGCAGAGTTTCCAGCCTGCGTCAGACGATGCTGAGTTTACTGACTAATTATTAAAAACCAGGAAGTGATGTGTGAACTATCGTCATGGTAACTCATTTAACTATCGTCATGGTAACTCACTTAACTATCGTTATGGTAACTCGCTCAGCACTAATATCTCTGCACATTTTCTGCTGTGTGTTGCGTTAAGCGACAGATAAAAGGCTGCTGTTTGGATTAATTAATTAAGATGAATGGACGAGAAATGTCCAATAAATGCAGCATGTTTCTAAAGTTGAAAAAAAATCGTTTCAATAATCGTGATTTCAATCGTGATTATGATTTTTTCCGTAATCGAGCAGCCCTACTATTAACTTCATATTACTCACAGTCCGCAATTTTCAATCTGTGTTGTATTTATTCTTGCTAATGTCATTTAATATATAAATAGTGTTAATAACATTGATTTTTCATGTTGATATTTTATGTTATTTCTATTAATTTGTGCTCATTGATCCTGTATCAGTAATTTTTAATTTTTTTCCCTCTCCTTCAAGATAAAAAAAACAAAACAAACATATTTAAGATGAAAACAGTCAAATTAAAATATTCAACTTGCCTTCATATGACTCACTCATCAGTCTGCTGTGTTGTGTTTATTCTTGTTTTTCCACCTGTTATTATCATTAAGGCTATTTTATTTTATTGAATAGAGAAAAATTAATACTTAAGTGTTAAAAAATGATTCAGTTAAATATTTAATTTAGTGTGATTGCAGGTTTAATCTAATATAATGATTCAATTTTACGGATAGTAAACTGTGAGATTGTTTCATTTTGAGAAGTGTGAGGAAAAAAATCACTGAAAGCTAACATTGTGCTCTGTGTGTGTGTGTGTGTGTGTGTGTGTGTGTGTGTGTGTGTGTGTGTGTGCGCGTGTGCGTGTGCGTGTCCCACGTGGAAGCAGTGTTTCACGAGGTGTCAGTCTACCCGAAGAAGGAGCTGCCCTTCTTCATCCTCTTCACAGCCGGTCTCTGCTCCTTCACCGCTATGCTGGCTCTGCTCACACACCAGTTCCCCGAACTCATGGGAGTGTTTGCTAAAGCTGTGAGTACACACACACGCACACACACACACACAAACACACACACACACACACACACACACACACACACACACACACACACAATAACTTGTTTGCCCTTGTTTGGAAAGTTACAGGCTGATATTTGCTGCTTTAGTTATTCGTGGATGTTTTTTTAGTGATTTTCGGAGACCTCGTCACCTTTTCTCCAACATGAAACTTTCCCATTAATCCTCCTGTTGTCTTCGTGTCAAGGAAGGAAGGAAAGGAGGGAGGAAGGAAGGGAGGAAAGGAAAGGAAAGGAAAGGAAGGAAGGAAGGAAAGAAGGGAGGAATAAGAAAGGAAAGGAAAGAAGGAAGGAAGGAAGGAAAGAAGGGAGGAATAAGGAAGGAAGGAAAGGAGGAAGGAAGGAAGGAAGAAAGGGGGATGGAGGAAGGAAGTGAGGAAAGAGAGAAGAAGGGAAGAAAGAGAGAAGGATGGAAGGAAGGAAGGAAAGAAGGAAAGGAGGAAGGGAAGAACAGTCAAAACAGACGGGGTCGATTCGACCCGGAGGACGACACGAAGGTTAACCCACATTTTGGTAATTTTGGTAGTTAATAGCTCGATTCCCATAAAAATCTGCCAAGTAGAATAATATATATATTCTATTCAGTGACCCTTCCTGCTTGTTCCTCCCTCTCACAACCTAACAACCAAGATGATGAATAATTAGATTTTAATGATCTCCGTGACCTTTTCCTCCTGCACCCACTTTCAAAATAAACTATTTATTTTCAACCTTACATCTGTCAGGGCTCAACCAATACAAACATAATTATATTTCATTTAAAATGTGTTTTTATATTGTGGGACTTATTGAACGGTTCAGCCTCCAGAGATTATTAGATGTACTATTAATCAAGAGTTCATTTCTGCTTTTTAAAAATAACCCTTATCCACTTAATATTTGACTACAGTGAAGTTAATTTGTAATTTGTTTAATTTGATGCACTGATGATTTTTTTCATTATCTATAAATCTGATCTCTATTATTTTCTTGATTAAACAATTAGTTTTTTGGTCCATAAAATGTCCAATAATGTTTAAAAATGATAAAGATTTTCAGTTTAATATCATGCGAGACTAAAAAAAGCCACAAAAATGTTCATATTTAAGAAGCTGGAATCAAAAGTTGGAGAGTTTTTCTTAAAAAATGACTCAAAATAATCAATTGATCATCAAAAAAATTGGGGGTATGTTTTCTTTCAATTGAGTAATTAATCAATAATCTACTTATGATTGAGGTCGACTCCTGCAGCCATTAACACTGTATATATTAAAGTTATTTAGGCAGTTATTCCACAGACGTGCCTGTGTTTCACAGCAGGAAATAACTGTGCTGTTCAATCAATCAATCAATCATGTTTTATTTATACAGCATCAAATCACAGTGAAAGTTATTGTGGCAGTAAATAGACATATTTTATCACATGCTTGCAACATTTCAAAGAAGATTTATTAACCTTTACGTACTATTCAGGTCAAATTTAACAGCTGTAAAAACACCTTAAATGTCTTTTATTCTGAAATTCACGGCTTTTCCTAAAGTGGCCCAAAATGCACAAAAATTAAAATATTTTAAAATGCTATACTTTTAAACACATCTGTGGTTCAAAATGTGGTATAGACACTTTTTATGAGTGGACTCTTAGACTGGGTTGAACTGTATGTAAGGGTTAAAAGTCACTACTCCATAGTGCCTACATTACCCACAATGCCGCTCAACTGTTGACAGCTCAGTCAGTAGATTAGCAGCTTCAGGCTACGTTACCTGCTACTAGCATAACACACCCAAGCCTGAAGCACTTCCACACCCCTAGATTATGGTTTTTGTTGTGTTCAGCTGCGACCGACTGGAGTGACATCATAGTTTATCAGATTTTACGACTTTAAACATCTTCTTTTTTTTCTCCTCACTTCCCAACACCTGGAAACAGACTTTGAAGAGTATAATTGGTGGAATTTCCCTTTTTAAAGTTGAGAAACTGGTTAAAGGTTAAATGTTATGTTGAGATGAGGCACCACATTTCCCATCAGCCCTTCCTCCTGTATTAATAGCAGCCAGTGGAGGGCGCTGACACCCCCCCCCCCCACATCCCCCTCTCCCCGCACCCCTCCCTGCACCCTGCGGCCCCGCAGCGCTGTGCTGCTCCCCTGGAATGTGGGTGAGCTCATCTCTTCCCCCTCTGATGTGACACTATCAGCAGATACCATCTATCTGCTGAGAACACACACACACACACACACACACACACACACACACACACACACATGTTTACTTAGGTCACTTTTGGGCACATTACATTGACTTACATTAACTTGCTGGAGACTTACTAACTGTAACCTTTAACCATAATCACTAGTAACCTGATTTTAACTCTAACATTAACCTGAACCTAAACCACTGACCCAAAATTGAGCCTTTTCCCCAATTGGATATACAGCTTTTGCCCCCAATTAGACAACCCCCCCCCCCCTAATTAACTGGTCTTTAGTTTGACATGTGTGTAAAGTAAAGTAAGATAAGTGCTGATCTCTTAAAGTGGACTACAGTCATACTTAACCCTCCTGTTGTCCTCAAGTCCTCAAGTCAAGGAAGGAAAGAAGGGAGGAAGGGAGGAAAGAAGGAAGGAAGGGGAGAAGGAAGGAAGGAATGAGGAAGGAAAGGAGTAAGGAGAAGGGAGGGAGAAAAAGAGGAAGGGAGTAAGGAAGGAAGGAAGTATGGAAGGAGGAGGGAGCAAAGAAAGAGGGGAGGAGGTGAAGAACGAAGGAAAAATTAAAGAAAGAGGAAGGAAGGAAGAGGAAGGAAGGAAGGAACAGTCAAAAGAGATGGGGTCAATTTGACCCGGGAGGACGACAGGAGGGTTAATGCTGTAACCTCATTCTGAAAACAGCTTTAATTTCTTTTTAGGTTTTCCCCATTTCACCAGTAACAAGTTGTAGGTGTGTGTTTTTTCTAGTTGTTATGAGTTAATATGGAAGCATTAAGTAAAGAACACTTGACTCATGGGAGGGAGGAAAATAAAGGAAGGAAGGAAAAGAGGAAGGGAGGGAAAGAAGCAAAGGGAGGAAGGAAGGAAGGAAGGTAGGAGGGAAGCAGGGAGGGAGGGAGGAAAGGAGGAAGGAAGGAAGGAAGGAAGGAAGGAAGGAAGGAAGGAAGGAAGGAAGGAACAGTAGACGGGGTCAATTTGACCTGGGAGGACGACACAAAGGTTAAATCAACATTTTACCTCTCCTCATACTAAAAAAAAAAAAAAAAAAAGCTTAACTCAAACATCTGAAATATCTTGTTTTGTCTTGATCATCAGAAAAGTTCAAACAGTCACTTTTACTTTCACTCTTTTTATTCATTTTTATTCAAATTTTAGTTTTATAAATTGAGCTCTTACTATTCCTTTATTTATTTATTAATTATTATATTTGTGTATGATTATATTGTATTTTAACTGTGCAGCACTTCGGTTCAACTTGACTTGACAAAGCTTTAAAAAAATGACCAAAAACAACAATTTAATAATTATCAAAATAGTCGCCTATTTATTTAGAGTTGGTGATCTGATGGAATAATGGAATAATTGACCTTCAGCTGAGAGGAAGTGGACATTCATGGGTTCAGGATGTGTCTGCTGCTGATCTCCAGAGCCAGACTCATCAACACTCAACATATTTGTAGTGCTGCTAGTTTTTTCCACTGATGTGTTGATGAGAATCCAACATGTGACTGATTACCTTCACTAACAGCACAAAGCATCAATCACTGTGTGTTTGAATGAGCTCTGACTGTTGCTAAGCGTCTCGTCCCGTGGTCTCGTCGTCGTCTCATTGGGTGCTGCCCGAGATCGAGCTTTTTAGTTTTTTTGGGGGGGGGGGTTACAGGACCGCTCCTACATGTCGCCCACACAGTTCAAACACTCACGACACACACCTTTCACTTTGAAGTCCTCTTTGAAGCTGGAGGAGAGATGTTGTGATGCGATGTGTGAGGCGGACATCAGCGTTTAAACCCCCCACCCCCCCACCCCCCGACTCTCAGGTAGATCATGCAGGTAGAGGACGGGCGACACAGATAGACTCTCTCTCTCTCTCTCTCTGTTTCTCTCTCTCTCTGTCTCTCTCTCTCTGTCTCTCTCTCTCTCTCTCTGTCTCTCTCTCTCAGTCTCTCTTTCTCTCTCTCTCTCTGTCTCTCTCTGTCTCTCTCTGTGTCTCTCTCTCTCTCTCTGTGTGTCTCACATTCTCTCTCTGTCTCTCCCTCTCTCTCTCTCTGTCTCGCTCTCTCTCTCTGTGTCTCTGTCTCTCCCTCTCTCTCTGTCTCTCTCTCTCTGTCTCTCTCTCTCTCTCTACACTAACCCTGTGATGGCTTTCATCTGCTATCTGACAAAGTGGGAACCTCCATGACCTGACATGGCTCTGGTGGAGCCCCTATCGCCCCTCAGTCTCTCCTCTGGTTGTTGCCAAAACACCGATCTGAGGACGAAGCCTGACAGCGTTCTGCTCTGAGCTCTGAGTTAAAGCTGCTGCAGCCACACACAGAGAGACATGGAGAAGTTTGAGTTGCAGGATTTAAAATTATGAGACATTGTTTGTAAAAAATATTTGACTAGAAATCTTTTTATAGAGTTAAAAACACTAAAAAAAAATTTTTCAAATTGAAGATGAGAAAAAGGACAATGATGTAATTTCCTTTCACAAATAATCCAAAGATTACTAATTGATAATCACAACATCTGTTATAACCAACATTAAAACAGCTGTTCAGTGAATCAACAACGCATTACGGCTCACTAACTTGAACCTCTACTCTCTGAGCTTTTTCTGGTGTATCACAGGGAGTTTGTCCGGTTGTCATGGAGACGGATCTATTGATGAGCGATCTCCGTAGCAACCGAAGCAGTTTGTCAGACTTGTTGTCTGCATCAAAGATCACTCCTCAGATTTAGAAAATGATTTCACAAAGCCGCAAAGTCAGATAGGAGTCCAAGTAGTAACCTGTGAGAGCTTTCAACCCTACGTTACATGGTCTTCATCTATGTTCTGTTGTCAGTCTGTATCTTCTGCTGATGAGACAAATGAGGTGTTAAAGGTCTTAAAATGTGAGTTAGGGTTTCAAGAAATGTCTAAAGTCAAGATTAAAGTCTCACAGTTTCTACATTGTGAGAATTTGCTGCTTTTCTGTTTAATTTCATAATAAATGTGAATATAAATTTAATTTTGGACAAAAATTAGCAATTTAAAGACATCAGCTTGAGCTATGATAGCCATTTATAGTCTATTTATAAATTAAACTTAATAATTACTTAATTAGCTAATGTGTATTTAGTTTCAATTTATTTTGAGGGACGTTGAAACCAATTAAAACATTCATAGTTGAAAGAGTGGTTTTGTGTGGAGGACCACAAGGGTCACTGCTTTTCATTAATTAATAACTAATTATACAATTAATTAAACTTTAAAATAATAATTTAAAACACCATTTAGAAAATACAGTAATGAATCACAAAATGCATTTTTAGAATATATATAAAAATACATAAATTAGCAACTTAAAGACATCAGCTTGGGCTATGATAGCCATTTGTCGTCTATTTATAAATTAAACTTAATAATTACTTGATTAGCTAATGTGTATTTTGACGTCAAAACCAATTAAAACATTCAAAAAGAAAAAAAAAATATTATTATTTTTAATGAATAACTAATTATACAGTTAAAAAGAGGAATTATAAAAAAGGGATTAAAAAAAGCAATTTTAAAAGTCATTTAAAAACACAATTTATAAAATACATTAATGACTTCCCAAATAAATTAATGAATTACAAAATGCATTTTTAGAATATATAAGAATGTAACTTTTAATCAGGCTAAATAAATTAATGAATTACATAAAGCATGTTTAAAAACAGAAATAACTGTATTTGCAAACTGAAAAATGAATATAACTTTTAATCAGCATTTCCATTTCCTTATTGCTTTCTGATGAGGGAACTTATTCTTTTATAGTTAATTTAGAAACCTGAGTGACAGCAGGTTTAAGAGTAACTGGAGTCGTAGTTTTTAAAGATGTCGTCCTCCTGCTTTTTATTAATGAATAACTAATTATACAGTTAAAAAGAGGAATTATAAACAAGGGATTTAAAAAAGCAACTTTAAAATAGTCATTTAAAAATACCATTTAGAAAATATATTAATGAATTACCAAATAAATTAATGAATTACATAAAGCATTTTAAAAAATGAAATAAATAAATTTGTAAACTGAATTAAGAATATAACTTTTAATCAGCATTTAAAGAGTGTTTCCATGTCCTTATTGCTTTCTGATGAGGGAACTTATTCTTTCATAGTTAATTTAGAAACCTGAGTGACAGCAGGTGAAGTAATTAATCGGTTTAAGAGTAACTGGAGTCGTAGTTTTTAAAGATGTCGTCCTCCTGATGATGTTTGATGTTACCTGAAGGAACAATTTTAAAGTTTGTGTGACATGTTTTCTAATCCTTGGTCTTCTTTCAGTTCCTCAGCACGCTGTTTGCTCCTCTGAACTTCATCATGGAGAAAGTAGAGAGCATCCTGCCGTCCAGCCTCTGGCACCAACTCACCCGCATCTGACCCTCGAACCGACCGACCGGACCAGAATCAGACCCACGACGGGGAGCTGACCTCCATCCAGACAGAAACAGCTGAACTGAAACCCAGAACGCTGCGTTGGACTGGACTGACACACCTTTGTGCCAAGATTACCGAGTTCAAACCAAACTGAGAACAGACAACGTGGAAGACGAAGAGGAAGAGGAGGAGGAAGAGGAGGAGGAGGAGGAGGCATGAAACAAAAAAAGGCAAAACAACGGGAATCAGAATTGGTTTTGACTTTATTTGATATGTTTGCATTTTTTTGGGTTTTCAATTATTTAAAGCTGTTCTTTTGTTGTACAAAAAAAAAAGAGGTGATCAATTGCCATCATTAAAAAAGTGAAAAGACAAAAAAATACAATAAAGGACTTTTTGTGTATTACTGCAAAGCCGGCTTCTTCCCGCCAATTTTGATTGAGACGCTGTTTTAAAAAACGACAAACGACCATCATCATCGTCATCATCATCTGGAGCTGCTGCTGCTGCACTTTTCTAACTCATCGTCAAACTAACGTCTCACTCTGCAGGTAAGAGAAGAAGAAGAAGAAGTGTTTCCTGGTTCTGCTTTAATGCGCAATGAAACTGATGCAGAAGGAAGCAGCAATCACAGATTTATTAACCCTCCTGTTGTCCTCGAGTCAAGGAAGGAAAGGAGGAAGGAAGGGAGGGAGGGAAGAAGGAGGAAGGAAGGGAGGGAGGGAAGAAGAAAGAAGGAAAGGAGGGAGGAAGGAAAAGAGGGAGGGAGGAAGGAAAAGAGGAAGGGAGGAAGAAGGAAAGGAAGGGAGGAGGGAGAAAGGAAAGGAGGCAGGAAGGAAGGGAAGAAGAAAGGAGGGAGAGAGGAAAGGAGTGAGTGAGGGAGGAAGGAAGGAGAGGAGGGAGGAAGGAAGGAAGGACAGAGGGAAGGAGGGAGGAAGGAAGGAAGGACAGAGGGAAGGAGGGAGGAAGGAAGGAAGGACAGAGGGAAGGAGGAAGGAAGGAAGGACAGAGGGAAGGAGGAAGGAAGGAAGGACAGAGGAGAGGAGGGAGGAAGGAAGGACAGAGGGAAGGAGGGAGGAAGGAAGGAAGGAAGGACAGATGAAAGGAAGGAACAGTCAAAACAGACGGGGTCAATTTGACTCGGGAGGACGACAGGAAGGTTAAACATCTCCACTGAAGCAACGATGTTATTATAATATTATTTAACAGCGTTTTTGGTTTAAAAAGTTCATTTACTACAAAACATGTATACAACATGTATCTGCTGTTATAATCCAAACCGTTTCCACTCATCTCCGTACAGTATGAAAATATATGACCAGATTTTTTGAACTGAAATTCATCATATTGATCATCAAGTCTGCATTGATTTGAGTCAAAGCTGCATTATTCACTATAGACTTTAACAGCATCATTAGGGCTGCAACTAATCACTGGTTTCTTGTTTGATTTATCCATAAAATATCAGAAAGTATTGAAAATGCCTGTTAGGATTTCCCAAAGTCAACATTAAATCTTTAAATTTCTTATTTTGTCTAAATAACAGTCAGTTTACTGTCATGTATGACAAAGAAAAAGCTTCAAATTAGCACATTTAAGAAGCTAAATGCAGCAAATATTTGGCATATTTTAATTATTTTCTGTCCATCAACAAATCAGTTGACTAACTTTTGCAGCTTTATATAATGTAATTGTAATTTCCTACCAAATAACTGCAGACTTGATGTTTTCATAGTGTACAGAAATGAGTAAAAAAAAAATGGCAGCCTGGAAAAAAAAAGGTTTATTACATCAACAAATCTAAAATTGTTCAGTCTGTATATGCAAAAAAAAAAAAAAAGGTTGAGTATACATGATTTGTAGTAAAAGAGTGGATTATTATTATAACCTGGGTCTTATTTATGTGGTTTTGAGCTTCAGTTCTCACCAAGATAATTGATTTCTTCATGTTTTTCCATGATGTTGTTTTTTAAAACCTCAGCAGTTAACTCGGTGAGAACAACATTACTTTTAAAAAATAACAAACCAATTAAGACCCCAAGTTATAATAAACCTGAATTCACTTTCTAACCTTTTAACTGCTGTGATTAGTCATCTATGGTAAAAGCTGTTCTGTGATTCGCTGACACAGCAGCAGCAGCAGCAACAGGAACAGGAAGAGGAAGTGAAAAAGGAAGTGTGTTAATTATCGGTTACACAGTTTAATACAATATACATCTGATTTTTTTTTTTTAATTTACACAACCACATATTTACATAAAACAAACAAGACAAAGCTCCTCTCTGGTTTTTTAATGCAAATGATGAACTCTCTGCAGGGATGGAAAAACAACCGAGCGAGTATCCTGTGACTGTTTAAATAATGACGCACGCTGTTAGTAGTTAAGTCATTTGTTTCTCCGAGCGCAGTTGTTCGGCCCGTATTTTCAACTAAACAACTAATCTCTGCCAGACAGGACTTCACAAACACACTGGAGACATTTTTACACACTTGAGAGTAAATAAATACAAAGAAACGACAGAATGAGTAATGGAGGATTTACACGTTTTGGATGAGAGAGGACAGCAGTTTGTAACGGGGAAAAAGTCTGCGTGGTGTTTAAATCTGAAATTAGTTTCTTATGAATAACTCAAACATAATTGGTGTGTTGGTTTAGGAGGCGACAATTCCTGAGTAATGTGTGTGACTAGGAATATTTATGTTTTTTTTTTTTTTATTGTTTATTAGACTCGAGACTAGATGGGACAAGCAGATGTTAAAATGGAGTCACCACGTCCAACTTTCACTTTTTAACTTATTTAATTTAGAAGTTTTTAAGCAACCGTTTCGAGGACTACTGGATTATAAAACCACGTGCAGTTTGAAACCAAGCTGCGCCACCTGCAGGCAAGTGAAGTAAAAGCAGCTTTAGACACATCCACGTCTCCTCCCACAAGCAAAAAGAAAAAAAAAAAAGAAAGTAACATTTTAACACCTGCGGCACCTGCAGGTGAGTTTAACCCTCCTGTTGTCCTCAAGTCAAGGAAGGAAGGGAGGGAGGAAGGAAGGAAAGGAGGAAAGGAAAGAAGGAAGGGAGGAAGAAGGAAGGAAAGGGGGGAGGGGGAGAAGGAAGGAAAGAAGGGAAGGAAGGGAGGAAGGAAGAAAGGGGGGGGAGGAGGTAGGAGGGAAGGAAGGAAAGGAGGAAGGAAGGAAAGAGGGAAAAAGGAAGGAAGGAAAGGAGGGAGGGGGAGGGAAAGAAGGAAGGAAAGAAGGGAGGAGGGAGGGAGGGAGGGAAAGAAGGAAGGGAGGAAGAAGGAAGGAAAGGAGGGAGGGAGGAAGGAGGGAAGGAAAGGAGGGAGGGAGGAAGAAGGAAGCAAAGGAGGGAGGGAGGAAGGAAGGAAAGGAGGGAGGAAGTAAGGAGGGAAAGAAGGAAGGAAAAGAGGGAGGGAGGAAGGGAGGAGGAAGGAAGAAAAGGGGGAGGGAGGAAGGAAGGAAGGGAGGAGGAAGGGAGGAAAGAAGGAACAGTCAAAATAGAATTTAACAGGTTAAAACTGCTAAAATATAAAAGTTTTAACCCTTTCTTACCCATAAACTTATATTTAATAATGTGCTGAATGCTGTGAAGAGTTCAGAGTTCACGTCGCTGGTTGTAATCATATGTTTTTCTCCTCCGTGTTTTTTTTTCTATTGTTTATTGAAAAAGTAAAGTTTACTCTGAACACATGAATATTTCTACAATTAACACATTCACCCTGTCTAAACTGTTTGTCAGTAATCATCTGGTCCGCCTGACGGAGCGGATACAGTCCTGTGTATAATGTATACAGCTGTTTATACTGGCTGCACGATGGCCATCCGTGCAATAACCCGTCCAATACTTATTGAGATATTTCCATCAGGAAACTAAATGATGACTAACAGACCAGCTGATTCAACATTTACTGCCTGTAGTTCGCACAAAGTGTCAAAGTTTCGGCTTTTTGTGCCTGTAGGAGGCGACGTTGAGGAGTCTACATTTGCAGGTTAAAGCTGCTGCTGTTGCTTTTCTTGCCTTTAGGGGGAGCAGGTTGACTCGTGTGCAACAGGCGTGACTGACTGAATCTAGAGTAGGGCTGCACGATATATCGTTTTAGCATCATCATCGTGATGTACGTGTGCGCGATAGTCACATTGTAGAGCCTGCGATGTAGGAGGCGAATGAACTCATCTAATCTCATCTGCATGCACCCTGACAGCCGCCAATCAAAATCAGAGAGGAGGAAAGCACTCCCCTGCACATGGAGTGAGTCGCTGACACTGCCGGTAACAACAACGATTGCAAAATGAGCAACAAACAAGAGAAAACCACCGAAAATGAAGAAAAGCAACGTCAGCTATCTAGAATTATTTGGATTACAAGAAGGATGATGTCGACCAAACACGTGTTCTGTGTCGGCAGTGCCTTTCATCTGTTGCCACAACGAAAGGTAACACAACTAAGCTCAGTATCACAAATGCAAAGCCAGATCTGTCGTCCGAAACAAAAAACCATTTCAGAAGCCTTTGCAACAGATGAAAGGCACACTGACACAGAGCAATATCATGCAACCCTAATCTAGAGTCTACTGAACATGAAAATGAGTTTATATGTTAAAAGCCAGTTTAGTAGTGGTGATTGAATATATCTGTAAATTACTGAGAAGCGTTAGTTATTAAGGAAATAAACCATTACTTTTATGATTGTTGAAATTATAGATATGTTTTAGTTTTTAATAGACTAAAGTTTTGGCTGCAACATGATAAAAAAAAAGAAATCAATTTGCTTTTGTGAGGAGTTAAAATCTCGTGATAAAACTGAAAACATATCGGAGATCTTGATGTTTGTGAACAGGTGGCTGAGATTTTAGACAATTGCTGCTGTTGCTTTTGTTGCCTGTAGGGGGAGCAGGTTGACTCATGTGCAACAGGCGTGACCGACTGAATCTGGAGTCTACTGAACGTGAAAATGAGTTTAGATGTTAAAAGCCAGTTTCGTGAATTAAGAGCAGTGATTTAATATATCTGTAAATTACTGAGAAGCGTTAGTTATTAAGAAAATAAACCATTACTTTAATGATTGCCGAAACTATATATTTGTTTTAGTTTAGGAGTTAAAATATTGTGATAAAACTGAAAACATAAGGCGCAATATTGGAGATCTTGATTTGTGTTTGTGAACAGGTGGCTGACAAAAAAAAAAGGATTTAAGACAAATGAAATGAATTTAGGATTTTTGGAAGGTGCCTCTATAACAAAGCTGAACAAGTGCAAAACACTACAGCAACACAACAAATTGAAAAAAAATCTATAAACAGTCCTTTACGACTGGTTTACATTCTGCTTTGCATTAAATTGTTAAAAAGTGTGAAATTCTCAAAAACTGCATTGGATATAAAACACTATCGTTCTCACTGTTGACAGATTCGACAACAGTATCATAGATTATATAATTTAATTAGTAAATCCTCAGTGTAAGATTAGCAGTAGTTTACTTCCAAACAACTTCAATGTGAGCCACCAGATTTATTTTTGGCCTGAGCGTCTCCGACCCTGTTTACACCTTTTACATTAACGTGTGTCTCGGTTGATTCGATCACAAGTGGACAGCCCTAAAAACAAGTGCAAACTACCTCCAACATGCATTGTGATCCGAACACTCAAACCACTTGGCGAGATGGTCTGGACCGTAGACTGTATAAAAGAAATGGACGTAACATCCGTGACGTCACCCATTGGTTTGTGGACTGCTGCTTGGAAGCCAATAGTTTCAAATCTAGGCAGCGCCATCTTGAAAATTTCAGGTGCATGCTGGGAAAAATAAAAACACAGATTCTACTTATATTGGCATGAGGCGGAGCCATGGGCGGAACCATGGGCGGAGTGGGGAGGTTGCTATGGTTGCGCTGGATCTCAAGGACATTGGTCAGTCAACCTGTCAATCATGACATAGCCATGCCCTAATGCATACCCTGCTTTATCGTCACATATAAAATCAGGGAGGCCAAAATGTCCCAAATGAACATCATACTGCATTGAAGA